>NC_134484.1:433251367-433333867 GCF_040206685.1 Ascaphus truei | reverse complement strand
ATGATAACATCACAGTGGAGTATATACAGCCTGTAGTGAATGGGACTAAGTATCTGCTATATTGTTGGGGCCTCCAAATAGCACAATTCCAATTTATATAATTTAAAAAATGCAATAATAAAAAATATAAGACAATAGGGAAGGCATGTAGAAAATGCTTCCTATCACTATAACACTTATCAATACAGTACCAACATGAACTAGAAATGTATTGGTCACAAAACAAAAGCAGACCTGTGTTTTTTTCCCCCTATTCTTACGCGTTTCGTATCACCGTGTTGCTTTATTAGAAGAATACATACTGTAAAGTCATTTATATCAGACCCCAATTTAATCCCAGCCAGAAACATTAGGTTGATTAATATGGTATATTTGTAACAGTGTGTCACGGTGATGCTCGCCACAAACCGGGGCCGGACCGCGCGGCTGAGGCTGGGTTGTGAAATCACCGACCTTAGGCCGCGCAGACTGGTGCGCAGTTCATGGTCGTACATAGCAGGGTCGGGACTGGAGAGAGCAGCGTAGTCAGTGGACGAGCCAGGGTCAGGATAGGAGACATCAGGATGAACGTTATCGAAGCGGAGTTTCGGTAACAGGAAGTCAACTAGGTCCCGCTTCAGCGTAGTAGCTGCATGGCGGGAGCGGGTTCTGCGCGTGCGGCGCCCATGGTACCGGTCTCCGGAAGGGGTAGGCAGACCGGAGTGGGCACACCGCCAGGCAGCACTGGTAAACCAATGCTTCAGCGCAGGAGTCCAGAACGAGCCTGTGCAAGGAGAGAGAGCTACAGACCTCAGGACTAGTAAACCGGCCTCTGCTAAGGGAAGGGCAGCAGGCCTCAGGAAACAGAGAGCTGAAGTAAACACTGGAGGTCCTCCGCTTCAGCACAGGAACCAGGACACGGCCTCTGCAATGGAGAGGGAGCAGCAGGCCCCAGGAACTAGGAACAGGAACAAGGAACATGAACATGGAAACAGCAACAAGGCAGCCAAACATGGCTGTGACAAACACAGTGAACATTCAAGAAGGAATATGCTTGGCAGGGAAGGATTGTGGGAATGTGGTACTTAAAGGCCAGCGGGCCAATCCCCGGAGGAGGGTGTGAGGGCACTGCTCCAATGAGTGAGTACAAGGCTAGGTTGCTGAGATAGCCCACACAGCTGCTGTTTATTGCAAAAGAGGGCATTGGTGAGAACAACAGCACCCTGCAAAGCTACGAGAAAAGCCAGGAGTGGATTCCTGACACAGTGCAGTCTAGCACTATAATATCGAATACCTTTACTGACCCTTTTCTTACGATTGTTTCATAATTTTCTACAAAAAACAAAATAATAAATACAACAGTATTGGTACATTACTTCAGTACTGACTTGAAAGGAGACATTCAAAACTGAGACAACAATGCAGTGGTGATTGGAAACTTGCAGTGATAAGGGATGTGTTGCAGGATACAGATGTAGGCAACATTATTGCAACCTTTGAAGTGCACCAGGGGATGAAATAGCGCCATAGCCCCTCTCCCTTCTCACATGTGGCTGATTCAAAACAATGGCCGCTTCTCCCGCTGGTACGTTGTGCTGGAGACCGCCACGGGTTGCAATTGCAATAACGTTGGCTACATCTGTAGTTGTGTTAAAATCACAATTGTGGTTACAGCAGGGCCCCGGGTATACGGCGGGTTCCGTTCCAGAGGCCCGCCGTATAGTGAAAATCGCCGGAAAGCAGATTCGGCGATTTTTAGTGCTGGGCATGCGCAAACTGGCGTTCTGCGCATGTGCGATCTATACGCTGCGCGCGCAACCTGTGGTCTGCTCATTCGTGCCGGGCGCACCCGCCCGTTCTGCGCATGCGCGATTTAAAATTCAACATGGCGGCCCCCTTCTCGGTGCCGCCGTATCAGCGGATCGCCGAGAAGCGGGGCTCTGTTGTATTTTGAGGACATTCTGCTAATTGAAAGCAATCGGAAGTGAATGATATATTAATAATAAAAAAAGAATATGAAATACATTTGGATCACATATGTGAAAACGTACCTCTAAAAGCTGAGAGGTTGGCTAGTTTATGTGTGAGAAAACGAAACAAGTGACCTGGTTTTTAGAATAAATGCATTTTCCATGAGCCGCTTTTTATAATTTTCAGGGAAGATTTGGTTTGAATAGTTTTCTCTGTTGGTTTAATATTTGTTAAGGCAAAATAGTGAAGTAGTATTTAAAATACAAGCATATTGTGTGCATGTCAGAACAGAGCTCAAGGGCTGATTTCCAAGAAAAGTAAAAGAACCTTTGGTCTGCTTCAAGAATAATTATCCAAGTAATGATTAACCATTTCTGTGCAGGATTAATCTCTAACAAGTTGTAAACAACTGTTGCAGATACCTGGGATATATGCTAATTTGAATATGCATGAGATAGATTTGCATATATCCCAAGTATCTCAGGTGTGCCCCTCTGTGTACAGGTGTCTCTCTACAGTCTAAAGTTATATATATATATATATATATATATATATATATATATATATATAAAGTTATATATATATATATATAACTTTAGACTGTAGAGAGACACCTGTACACAGAGGGGCACACCTGAGATACTTGGGATATATGCAAATCTATCTCATGCATATTCAAATTAGCATATATCCCAGGTATCTTTATTAGCATATATCCCAGGTATATTTGCCCATGTCTAGGGAGGATACAGGTGCTATTGTTACGTTTGTAGAGCAAAAGTGACACATCCTGCAGTAAAACTATTCTATAACAGCAGCAAATCAAACAAAACTAAATGCTTCTCATTTTACAGTCGCCCTTTTGTTTGCAGTCAGTCTGACAGTGCTGTGCTGTCAGGTTGCATATTATTTCTACTTTCTACATTAATATAAACACACAATCCCAGCAAGGTCTTTTTTAAATAGCAGGTTTTTTAATGTAACTGTAGGACAGGTCTATTGAGACCATTCTCCCTCCACTGCAGAGGTAAATGAGAATTGTCACAGGTAGTGTTAGGACTATATACTGGTCATGGACATGTTAGGACTATATACTGGTCATGCCGTGAAGTGGCTGCAGGCTTATAACGCTTTGGCCAAAGGGTTTAACTAAATGATCCTTACTCACGAGAATACTAACATTGAAGTATTTAACTGTATTTTGTCTCATTGGATGTAGCATCGGATATTTTTGTCTTTTGTTGTATACTTTCAACATTAGCAGCATTTAATACAATTCACAATGTGTCAAATGTTGTTCACGTATTAAAGAAAAAATGCTGTGCTTTCTAAACTGACCTGAATACATTTTAATTACTGCATTTCAATACACCTATTATTTTCAGAATAGATGCAATAATAGCTGTTTTAGTCTAATCTAATCAGTTATCTTGCAGTTCCTTACAATAATATATAAAGCTCACATATACATCTGTTCAGAACCGCACTGGATTTATTACAGGAAAAATCCTGTAGCTTTTTAGAGCACTCATATTCTTAGATAAAATCTGGGGCAATTTTGTGCTCCAATTGTGCCTCGGTTTTGCTGGCTCGAGGCTTTGCTAATTGTCCCCTGTGTGTGTCTGCTTTGGGCGATTCATTTTAGACAATCTTTATACAAATGGCCCTGGTGTTTTATGCAGGTTGGAATAGCCTAAGCGTAGTAACTGAGAGGAAGTAAAGTAGGAAAATCTTAACAATAAAACATACAAAAATATTCTATAAACAAACTGGTACAATAGGTAGAGGTCCCTGCTCCAAAGATCTTACAATCAAATGGGTATGTACTGTAGTGATTGGGGTACAATGCTACTTTTATTTTGTAAGTTATTTCAGTTGGTATTCAAACTACAATGATAACTTACAGTATTTGTATATTAGTTTTTTTTTTTTTTTAAATGTCTGAATATAATTTTTATATATACTTGTCTTTGCGCTACTGAAGTAGAGCCCTTATTTGCAATTTTCCATACAATTCTAGATATTTAGAATATCAACATAAAAGATAACGCATTGATAATCAATATTAATTGTAATGCAGTGTCATATCTTATACTATATTAGTGAAAGCACTGTATGTTTGCCTGCCTGGATGTCCGGTGTCCCTAGCGGCAATCTCATTGGTCCCTTGGCCCGCCCGCCCCCGCACACCTCTCATTGGGCTCACACACTCACACCACCCCCTTGGCCCGCCCCCCACACCTCTCATTGGCCTGAGGCGGAGTGACGGGCCAAAGGTCCAAAAAAAAAAAAAAAAAACACACACACACATCACTACACATACACATCACTACACACACACACACACACACACACACACACACACACACACACACTGTTACATACATTAGCGGGGCTCACAGTGTTAGCAGCACATCTCCCGCTCTCTTCCCCACCGGTCCCGGAGGCTCCGCCTCTTCCTCCGCCTCTCCCTGTTTCCCGCACTTTCACCCCCCCCCCCCCTCCACGTGGGAGCTGCCGGACGGGTGAGTGAGCGGCCGGACGGGTGAGTGAGCGGTCTTCACGTCCCCTCACCCCCCTTCACCTCCCCTCACTCACTTCCCCTCCACCCCCCCCGGCGCCGCTACACTCAGCGGGGGAGCGGAGTGATCACCTCCCCTCACTCACTTCACCTCCACCCCCCCCCGGCGCCGCTACACTCAGTGGGGGAGCGGAGTGATCACCTCCCCTCACTCACTTCCCCTCCACCCCCTCCCGGCGCCGCTACACTCAGCGGGGGAGCGGAGTTATCACCTCCCCTCACTCACTTCCCCTCCTCCCCCCCCGGCGCCGCTACACTCAGCGGGGGACCGGAGTGATCACCTCCCCTCACTCCCTTCCCCTCCACCCCCCCCCGGCGCCGCTACACTCAGCGGGGGAGCGGAGTGATCACCTCCCCTCACCCACTTCCCCTCCACCCCCTCCCGGCGCCGCTACACTCAGCGGGGGAGCGGAGTGATCACCTCCCCTCACTCACTTCCCCTCCACCCCCCCCCCGGCGCCGCTACAGTCAGCGGGGGAGCGGAGTGATCACCTCCCCTCACTCACTTCCCCTCCACCCCCCCCCCGGCGCCGCTACAGTCAGCGGGGGAGCGGCCACAACACGCTGCCTCCCGCCTCAGATCCACGTGGGAGCTGACGGACGGGTGAGTGAGCGGCCTTCACCTCCCCTCACCCACCCCTCACTACACTTCCCCCCCCCTCCACCTCCCCTCCACCTCCCCTCCACCTCCCCTCCCCCACCCCTCACTACACTTCCCCTTCCACATCCCCTCCACTTCACCCCCCCTTCACCTCCCCTCCACCCCCCCCCTTAACCTCCCCTCCACCCCAAAACCCTCCACCCCCCCCTTCACCTCCCCTCCACCCCCCCCTTCACCTCCCCTCCACCCCCCCCTTCACCTCCCCTCCACCCCCCCCCCTTCACCTCCCCTCCACCCCCCCCTTCACCTCCCCTCCACCCCCCTTCACCTCCCCTTCACCCCCCTTCACTCCCCCTTACAACCTCCCACCACCTCCCCCCCTTCCCACCTTCCCACCACCTCCCCCCCTTCCCACCTTCCCACCACCTCCCCCCTCTTCCCACCACCTCCCCCCCCTTTCCACCGCCCCCCCCCCTTTCCAGCACTCACTACCGACCCACAGCCAGCACTCACTACCCATGCGCCACCCGTACTGAACACCCACCTGCCGCCTCACACACGCTCACACCCTAGCAGGACACACGCCTCACATTTTTACATCACTTATGTCACCAAAATATACATTGTACTGTGGTGTGTTTACAATAAACCATTTTTATATAACATCGTATTACATTTTCTTCCATCTTTCTTTTCAACATTATTATCCAACCTTTCCAACAAATACTCACCTATTGTTCCACCATTTATAAATAATACTACCTATTACGCATTTACATCCCGGGCAACGCCGGGTCTCTCAGCTAGTTGATTACTAAAGGAACAAAAATGTAGCATTGGGAGAAAACTCCACACATCACAGTTAGTTATAATGGCTCAGTCTTGCAGTACAAATATTGTTTTTTCATTCAATGTCCTTAGCACTGCACATCAACAAGGATAAAATGGTATGCAACAATATCATAGGTTTTCCAATAACACACTCTTCCCATACTAAAAATACATACTGTGAGCAATAACAAATCCTAATAATAATAATAATAATAATAGCATGTTCTTGTATAGCGCTGCTAATTGTATGCAGCGCTTTACAGAGACATTTTGCAGGCACAGGTCTCTGCCCCATAGAGCTTACAATCTATGTTTTTGGTGCCTGAGGCACAGGGAGATAAAGTGACTTGCCCAAGGTCACAAGGAGTCGACACCAGGAATTGAACCAGGCTCCCCTGCAGCAATCTCAGTGTCTTTACTCACTGAGCCACTCCTTCTCCTTCTCCTGTAGCACTTGCAAAAATCATATCATAGATATCAATCTAGATATTAAAGATATTCTTCACAATAGTTCAAAAATGTATTAATGCAGAGTGATGTATACAAAAGACGCACAACTATTCAGGATAAGCCTTTGTCAGATGTGACAAAGGCTTATCCCGGCTTTTTCTGTACGTGATGAAGGCTTATCCCGAAATATTGTGTCTGTTTTTGTATACATCTCTCTTCATTAATCTATGTTTGCACTATTGGTAAGCATATCTAAATGATTTGTTTCTAAGTGCTACAGGTCTCTTTATTTTGTATTTACTCTATAGGGTTACGGATTACCTGCTAACCTGTTTCAGCACCTGAATACTGTATATACTTTTATTTATAGTTTAGTATAGTATTACAGGGCCGACCACTTCAATTTTTCCAATAACACTCTTTATCACAGGTCCATAGCCCAAAGTTGTAGTAGCTGCATTGGTTCTGAAAATTATTTGAATCGGCTATAACTTTACAGTAGGTTGTGACTTTTTAAGAGACCAACACAAGAGTTCTTCACAGATTAATTCAAAATGTATTTTTCCACTGGACTGAAGCCCTTTAAATGTATGACAACCTAAAACAAATCTCACCAGGCTGAAATAGAGAGTGAAAAAGCCTGTAGTTCTCCAACAAGAAACAACAGTTACATTTTGGAAATAACGTTATCTTACTCAACATAGTGGGACAGTAACCGTTATTCCTAATGACATTTTGCTGAGCAAATAATTCCCTTCACAGAACAATATAGTCAGTGTTTTCATGTTGAAGTTGGAGAGTTACCAAAGAAACCCTAGGGTACAGACAAAAATCTAGTCAAACTGGTTTCTGACAATCATGAATATACAGTAGATCACAATAAGCCTGAGTAGTTTTTGCAGACCGTAGTCAGTTCCTTCGTAGACCAAAATGGACCAAAGCAAATATGTGTTTAATCCTTTCAGTGCCAGAGGGCAAAAACGACGAAAGGGCAATGATGTACAGTGTATGTCCTTGGGGATGGCACGTTTCTTGATGTACTCCACTGAATGGGTTGAAGGCATAAATCTGGGTTATTATTATTATCGTTTATTTGCGAAGCGCCAATATAGTCCGCAGAGCGGTACAATGGGATACAGAGTTATGTATATTACAAAAACTAACTGTTACATACAGGTGAGGACAAACATGTGCAAACAGATACAAAGAGGTAATGAGGGCCAAGCTCGTGAGAACTTACAATCTAAAGGGAATGAGGGACAATGTTGAAACAAGAAGGTAAGGTGTCTGCTTATTGTAGGATAAGGTGTGGCTCAGATTAGAATATGGCCCAGTCTTGACGGCTGAAGCCATTGTTTTTTTGGGGGGGAAGGGGCGAGATGTTACATAGGATGGAGATTGGTCCAGCCACACAGCTGGTTACAATGGGTTTGGAGGGGGAGGGGAGTTGGATGTTAGAGGTATGGTGAGTAGAGACCGGTCCCCCATGTACCTGGTGTAGGCGTGAACCACCTGCAGTTCGGGTCTTTGACTGCCCAGGTTATGGATCTGCTCCATATAAGCCCTGGTGGCATCAGAGAGCTGGATGACGTCTTCCCACTCGTCACTGTAGAAGCAGGAGAGGTCACTTATGAGGGCTAATGACACCTTTCTTTTAAATCAGACACTTAAAAGTATGAAATAAATAAAAAGGTAGATTGTGAACATAGTAAACGGTTTAATTATCTATAGCTACTCTCTTTTGACTCATATCATTGTGTTTAACAAAAACGCACTCTTACCCGTATCTTTATTGTCCCTCTGACAGAGACAGGCAGGACTGGGGGTAGAAAGCTCTTGATTGACAAGTGCTTCCCATTGAGAGGCCCTGATGAAATGAAAACCCGTCTTATCTAAAAGATAAAAATAAAAACTGCCAAATGGTTGCTTTAGACATATTTACATTTGTTTAAGGAAGCCAATTACACTGTTAAGTTATTTGCAAAATGTTATTTTTACATGAAATGGGAGGGCGTATACCTGTAATCAATTAATTATGCAAAACAACCTTTATTCACCCAGAAAGGTAGTTTATGTATACTTAACTATGTATTATGACACTTGTTTGAATAGGGGCATGACACTATGTAACATGCACGAAGGCAAACAGAAGACATAACATACTTTAGAGGAACCCAAGTCTTACATTTCATTTTTATTAACATTCACGGGAGAACTTATCTGTCTGCTTTTTAAAGACACCATTCAACAAGATTGAATCCATTAACAACCCCTCAAGTGAATACAAAACCAAATTCTGTTAAGCAAGAAAAATTAACTGAAAATGTACCGGAAAAAGTAACAAATCAAAATGAACTAACAAATACTGAAAGCTTTACGAAAGGGACTCGCGCACTACATACAACTCTCATGGGGGACCCGTGCAGGGATTTAGCTGGAGGTATGAATAGCAAGGGAAGATCGTTTCACAGGATATTGAAATGGGGCTGTGGTCTCAGTGCTCCCGATTTATCAAACATTAATAACCTCCTTGAGGTGCAGTAGTGACTTGCAGTTCTATTTACACTGCCAGTGTTATATAACATGAAATTAATAATAAAAAATGAAACGCCCTTAAATCATGGAATGTGTCTAAAATGAATCACACAGAGGGATTATACATATATATGGACTTTGTTTCTTGTTTATTTTTTTTAATACAAGCATGTCTCACTCTGCTTATTGCCAAGTCTGTGGCAAACATAATGGGATATGTAATACTCTTTGTAGATGTTACATTACTGTATGTGCCAAGCGTGGACAGCATGTTTTGTTTAACTGGACTGCTCCTTCATCGTGGTAACAGTGCTGAGCAGTGACTGTGACTGTGGGACTTACTTACACAGCAGGGTAGCTACATTCAATTAATCCTTAGTGGGCTTAACATAATCAATACTTCATAAAGCCTTTCAGTGCCGGAGGGTCGTGCCACCATAAGGAGGGTTGTGAACGTCATAAGGGCGCCTAGAGTGGCACTTTTCTTGACGTAAACTGTATGTAGGGTTGCCAGGTGGCTTGTCCAAAAATATTGGACACACTGGTAAAAAATGCAAACCCCCCCCAATACATATAAAAAATACCCCCACAACCCCGAATACATATAAAAAATACCCTCACACCCCCGAATACATATAAAAAATACTCCCACGCCACCTAATATATATAAAAATACCCCCACGCCCCTGCATACATATAAATAATACCCCCACCTCCCCAATACATATTCAAACTACCCCCACCTCCCCAATCAAATTCAGACTTACCTTGGGGATGGTGTCAGGTTGGATGCAGAGGGGGGGGGGGGGGGCGGTGGATGCAGAGGGGGGGGGGGGCGGTGGATGCAGAGGGGGGGGGGCGGTGGATGCAGAGGGGGGGGCGGTGGATGCAGAGGGGGGGGGGGCGGTGGATGCAGAGGGGGGGCGGTGGATGCAGAGGGGGGGGCAGTGGATGCAAGGGGGGCTAGTCAGAGCAGTTGCCGCTATGCCCGGCTCTCCCTCGCTGCAAGCTTCTCTCTCCCTGTCTGTCCCATGCCAAGGTGTCTTGAGGCTGATGCATGCCGGGCCTCCCTCTCACGCCCGCACGCACCGGAAGCCCAGCTGACTTCCGGCGCTGACATCAGAGGACCCAGCGCGTGTCGGCATCACAGACCTCAGCATGGGGCAGACAGTGAGAGAGAAGCCTGCTGCGGGAGAGAGAGCCGTGCATGGCGGCAATTGCTCTGACCGGCCGCAGGGCCCTCTACAGCCACCCTGCGTTCGAAGAGAAATAATACCACATACATGTCCGGTATTACCTTTCATTTTATACTGGACGCCGGGGCAAAATACCGGGCTGTCCGGTTCAAAATCGGACACCAGGCAACCCTAACTGTATGTCATTAGGGCACTTTGGGGGTTAATGAAAATGTATGTAATTTTCCTGCTATGTTATGTATGTTCTCCTTCGTGTACATAACACATCCTCTAAGAGGTTATATAGGAATAGCACAGGAATGTCCTGTACTGAAGTTTGAATGCTTCTGTAAAAGTTTACAAAATTGCAATGAATACCATTATGTTTACATACGTTTAATTACTTATTGCCAATACAATATGTTTCGATCAGAAACAACAGATATGCAACATTTGACCCAAACAATTAAGCTCAATTTGGTTAGCTCCATTGAGAGGGACTGTATGTAATCTGACGGGGAATACAAACATTAGGAATGAATGTGACCTGAACATTCACTTTATTTAAGTCATTGACAAATGTCTGTGTACTCAAAGTGTGGGAAATAAATCTTCAATTATTTCATGTTTATTCCCCCCTGCTGTTTTAGGGCTACCAAGGGATGGTCGATGGTGGAGATAATATTATTGAAGTGTCGTGGGAAAGCGTTTCAAGCATCTTGCAAGTGGTATGTACAGAACCACAAATATGTAAATTAATTCAAATTAATAACGATTTGTTACCTGCTGTTAGTTTGATCAAGAAAATCATATGCTCCTGGCAGAGTATTTGTTCATTTACCAGTGTCTAGTATTACATAGACCTGGAAGAAGTGGATTGTTTCGTAGGGTTTTGCAGACGTATAGGGCTGGGGAAAAGGATCAGTATTTGGCATTTGGGCTTAGGTTAAAAAATGATTATATAGGTAGAGGGAATAATGCCCTCACATAACCACAAAGGGCCATATTGATTAAGCAGTGCTACTCCATAAAACACCTTACACCCATTATAATGAACAGACCACAAGTTGTCTTCCCGTGGCAAAATGTGTCCTATGGTGTAACACAGGCCTAGTAAATATGTCCTACAATATTTCATGAGTATGAACTGCTGATTTAATATTTCATGGCGGTCATATTTTATGAAAAGTGGTTTTACAGTCTCAGCTCAAATGAAACTAAACCATTTAGTCTTTTATCTAATTGAATTTTCCTTTTTCTGTCAATAACAAAAGCTATTCCCCCCATACTTTTCAGGGTGGTACTGTCATTGGCAGTGCACGTTGCAAGACATTTCGCGGACGTGAAGGTCGTTTACAGGCAGCTACCAACTTAGTTCTACGCGGAATCACTAATCTTTGTGTTATTGGGGGAGATGGGAGTTTAACTGGTGCTAACCTCTTCCGGACAGAATGGACTGGTCTTCTGGATGAACTGGTACAAAATGGTAATTCAACTCTCTCCTACATTACATTATTTCTTTCATTGGAACTTCGCAAACTAATGCATTTTATTTGCATCTGGTGTTGGGTGCTACGTTACGTTAAATACATGTGACATTAGTAGGATACTTGGAACACCAGTGCCTCATCTTAAACATACAAACAAATACCCAGTGTAACATGTGCATATTTTATATTTTTTGAGGTTTATTAATTTCTTAATTGGGGCTTGGGCTACTGCTGCTAAAATCGTCAAGACAATTGAAAATATTCATGAACAGAACATCCATCTTTGATACAAACTGTCACTTGAACTTTCTAATAAAGAAAGCATATAAAAACATGAGTAATACGGTGCAGTGTTGCTAGCCCTCTTCAAAAATATGTTGACAACATTAGGAAGCGATGTCATATTTCAAGGCATATATTATCGTAGTAAAGGTAAAAATCATTAACTACATTCTTTGAGTATTGAGGAAAAGCTGATAACAGGTTTTTTTTTTTTACAGGAAAAATTCTGTATTTCAAAAGGAATGTATTTTGATATGACACATTCTGATATTTAATTTATTAATGAGTCCTAAGAATTTTTTTGCTTTACTTGGCCTATTTTCATGGAAAAAAGCTAAAACATGCACTTAATGAGTTTTACCTCTACAATGACGACATGAGGCATTTATTTAGTAGTTTTTAAAAAAACATGCAATTTTTAACAGTTTAGAACAATTGATCAAATTCATCTTACCTATGTTTGTTACAACTGTTTCTTATCTGTAGGAAAAATCGAGGCAGCAGCGGCAAAAAAACACTCCTATCTCAACATTGTTGGAATGGTGGGATCCATCGATAATGACTTTTGTGGAACTGACATGACAATTGGAACTGACTCAGCCCTGCACAGAATCATTGAAGTTGTGGATGCTATCATGACCACAGCTCAAAGGTAATCTCATTTCCTAATGCTACAATTAGTTAACCAAACAGAGGAATTACATTACTTCTGCAAACAGGCTACAATCTGTTTTTGATACCACGTCTTGGGAAAGCCATGCCAAGGAGCTCTGCTCAAAATATAATGGCACAGTAGTTAAAGCTAAAATATGACCCTCTCCCTTCCCCCAAAAAGGGAGTAGTAACTTCAGGTGGCCCCCGGGAGCATCATTCTCTTCTCCAGTTTTAGCGCTAGGAGACTTTGAGTTCTGTTTGCTATTCGTCTCTGTAGTTGAGCTCTGCAACGTTAGTGATTGACTCCTAGGCAGTACCTTTGCCAGCTGCTACTGTATGTTACCTCGGTAAGGCTAAGGCCCCGGTCACGGCGCTCTAATGCGCGCCCGCGCTTTCGGCTGCGCGTTCCGGCGATTCCCCGGTCTGCAGCTCACTGCAGGAGCAGAGACCGGGGGGGGCGTGCCGGAGGAGTGACGGGGCGCGGCCATGACGTCACCCAGCAGGTTCGCCCTCATTGGCTGAACCGCCGGGGGGCGTGCCTAGCCGCTCGACGCGAGTTCCTGCTCTCAATTCTATTGAGAGCAGGAGTAGCTCTCGCGCGAGCGCTGCGGCCCCCCCCTCGCAGCGGGCCCGGCGCCGTTGCGGGGAGGGCTCTGGTGAGCACAGCGGACGCTGCAGCATGCAGCGGGGGCAAGGCCTAAGACTGGAGCAGTCATTTTCTGGAAAACTCCCTGGATTACAAGTTATTTAAAAAAAAAAAAAATATGGAATGCTGCATTTGATTTAAATGAGGATAATTTGGAGAATACTTGATGTAGAATAATATGCCCTTGCTGCACTTTATATATAATACATAATGTGTTAAATGGCTGCCTGCTTTCACGCTATTGTTTCTTGAATGTACTGTATGTTGCTGAGCAGGATTGTACACGTAGGTTTGCTTTAGATGTGAATGTTGTGCAATGCAGCAGTCTAGAGCTTTAGGGAAAAAATCGCTTGTAAAATAGAAAAAATAAAACAGATTTGTTCATAATGCTCATTTGCATTTAAACTCCCGGAGTCTTAATATCTGTATTTTGTGCACTGTTTCTGGGGAAACTATGAGACATAAGAGAGCAGTCTGTTTTCTGTCTTCATTTGCATGTCATTACCCAGAATCCATGGCTGCAGAACAAGCATTATATGCTAAGCGAAAATGGCGAAAAGCAGGGTTGCAGACCTGTTTGTGACAAATGAATGTGCTCACAACTGATATTTTAATTTAAAACAAGTACTTTACAACAAGTACTCTCTCTCTCTCGGTTTGGAATGCAGAAAATGCATTCACAAGATGCTTAACTAAAAGAAGGTAATTATCTGTCCCCAGCCATATTGTATTTTGGGAGTTACTTACCGGGGAGTAGTCTGGGGAAGGGATGAGCCATTGGTAACACCACGGCATGTGAAACAAGTAACCCCACTGCTAAGTCCAATGTGACCTTGGAAACATCAATTTATCTCCATTAGCTTCGGGTAGCAACAATTACATCCTAAACTCAATAAGACAGGGTTTTGTGCCTAAAACAAAAATGTAAATGTACAACGCGGACTATATATTATAGAATTATATTTGAATCCAGTGGACCTGTCTTTTTCCTTTTCATGATAACATACACATCTTTGCTGAATTTATGGATCAGCAAAAATGCTTACATATTTATTAATGGAAACAGACTGAAAGTCCAGCTCCTCAATCTCACCCCAGTGATTTATATGTTAGTGTGAATTCTTGAACTACACCCAGATGGCAAGAGCAGAGATTTTCATACCAGTGTACGCGCTTGGTGAAGTGTTAAACATTAGCACAATGTGACACCAAATAGCAGAAAGCCTAAAAACACAAGATCAGCGCACATCCAAATTCACTAAAACCCAACACTTCATCATTACTAACCATTTCTTATGACTTATATCAGGGGAGCACAAACTGTGGGGTGCCCCCCCCCCCATTTGGGGGGGCGTGGGCAGTTGCAGAGTTCCCCCCACGCTTTTCCCAAGGCATTTAAATTAAATGCCTCTGCAACCTCTACTTGCCAAGATTCAGCCGGCTTCAGGACGTCGTGTCGCCATGGCAACATGATGTCAAATGCCGCTGCTGGTCAAGTGACGTCACACGACCCCGCAGCGTAATTTTACGCCGCACCAAGGTAAGTAGGGGCGCAAGAACGGAGGAGAGCAGACAGGGGGCGCAACAAGAAAAGTTTGCACACCCCTGACTTATTTTATGCCGCATAAAAGCCTGCACATTTAAATTGGGGTTTTAGTAACATACTGTATATCTGCATAGGCCAAAGTATGATAAGCTTGTCCACCACACCAAGATAGTCCCAGTTCAAGCACTCCAGTAAATTATAAATAGGGGCTCTGGCTTTAGGTTTCAACTGAAAACACAGGAAAAACACAGCAATTTGATTATCTTGCACTTCCTGTTAAAACCGGAAAAAACTGGAAATTAAGCTTAATTTCTTATTGTGATCCACCTCTTGTAGCAGCCGAGCCACAGGTAACACAAGCGGAGGAGTATGGAAACAACAAAAAGGGGCACAGATAAACACCAAATTCAAAAGTGTGTACGTTTTCATTTAATTGTAAACACAGATAGACACTGAATTTTTTTTATACAATTAAAACACACAGAAAAGAAAAAACACTAATTTTACAAAAGAAAATTAATAAAAACACAAAACCGGAATCTCAAATGATAAACAAAATGTAAGTACTGTTTATGTTGGATGAGCTTGCCATAACACATGGAACTGGACAACTATATTAGAAGCTTGCTGGTTTCTCTCTTGACTCACACTATAATTTGTTGCTATGATATTAAAGGGGAGAAATTATTCGGTCAGACTCTCATATAACTAACACACAGAGCTCTCTTTAATAAATTATTTTACACTCGTTACCTTGTGTGTGCTTATTTGGCTCAACTAATAGAAAGAGACAAACATCAATTATAAATGAACACAAATACAATTGCTTGGGTATAAAGTTTAATCCTAATAACAGGATATCAGGTTTTTTTTTGTTGAGCTATACATTGTATCATGTATGAAGTTCATCTGTCTTTGAAACATGCACAAAAACGGACTTTAAAAGTTGAACTGTCCAACTATACAGTACTTTAAAATCTAGATAAAGGAAAAACATAAGCTTAAACTGAGATGAACGAAAAGGCATAAATAATATTCTTAAGAACTAGATGGATAAAATAAGAAAGCACTGTAGCGTAATGGACATTACCACTTGTATTTGTTTTTTCCCTGATGGTATTTTTACAATTTCTGGTATTTGCCCTAAAGCTGTTATTCAACAAACTGAACTGAGCCGTGTTTTCATTCACAAATATTTGGATGAAATCAAAATGTAAAAATCAGATAATAACAAAATAAGACCAAAGCTGATACTGTTTAGTTAAAATAAATGAATGGAAATCTCCTTCCTACCCTTTTATGAATGCACCTTAAGCCATGTGCCTGCATAATGCCTCTGAAGGATATTTGTTAAGGTATTTGGAATTGAAAGTAGCCGTTGCTTAAATCATTTTCTAAATGTGTGCAAATTGCATTGTGTCTTACTGTAGTTCCATGAATACCTCAAATATAATTACAGTGTTTGCAGTAAGTATGCACTGCAGGAAAAATACAAAAATAAGAATGGATTAATAAACATGGCTGCCTTAAATCCAGAATCCAAGATTTGCTGAGATAAGATTCGATATTACTTCTCACTGGATTAAACTGAATTAGACTTGATTTTCAGTGTAAAACACTATGGGTCCTTTGCTCTAAGCGTTCATAAGCCAGTTATCGACACTTATCGGCCAAAATGCTTACTACGATTCTGTAAGCATTTGTAAGTGGGCGATAAAATACTGAATCGCCAAAATTTTGAGCCTTCTAAAAAAAAAAAATTCAGAGTGAGCGCGCATAAGCCGCTTATTGGTGGGTTCTGAAACTCGTGCAATTTTAGTAGCTACGATTAGGTTATCAAGGCATATCGCGGCTCTAGAATGGCGAGTTTCTCCCCAAATCCTCACACCAGGAATAGTTGGCGTGAAGCTGGGGAGAACCTGCTGAGAAGCGGCGAGATTGGATTTAGAAAAAAAAAGAAGCTTTTTTTCTGCACCGGATTGATGTCAGCAGTCTCCGGAGCTTATATCCATTAATATCAGCACCGGGGGACTCCCGGCATGAATCCCATGCAATAAAAATGCATTTACAGGCAACTTCATTACTCCTCAGGTGGTGTCTGTGGGCTCTTTGGTGGTCCCAGCGGGTGTCCGGAGGTCCTCAGGTGGTCCCCGTTGGTCTGCGGTACCAATCATGTGGCAAAAATAATTTTTGCTAACATTTAAATAAATACACCCCCCTCCCCCCCAACACATACAGTACAGTAATGGGTAAAATAACTATTATCCAGATAGGGATAATAGCTCATTTTCCCATTATTAAATAAAACATTAGGCAGACAGCATACATAAAGTAAATAAAACTTTCTACTTACCCATGCATCATGAAGGGCCTCCTCATTAGCATACTCCAGGTCCATCTCCTCTGTTGCCAGAAAGAATAGAAGAAAAAATACAATCTAATGGCCCCTAACCCCTTAATCACCTTGGCGGATAATAACCACTTTAGTAATTAAGGGGTTAACCCACCCTCCCCTGCTACTTACCCTGGAGGCCTAACCACCCACCCCGGGACCACTATTCCCACCCTCTACCCATTGATTGGCATAGAGGTACATTATACCCATATAATATGGGCATGATAAGCCACGATAGCAGCCAATGGTCACCCTAATCAAAAAGCATGAAGGCCAAAAATACACAATAATAAAACATATACACAAGCACCTAAACACCCCAATTAAATAAATAAAAGCACTAGCCAATTAAATAAATAAAAGCACTAGCCAACCAGTCAATCAATTAATTAAATAAAGGTAAGGTAATCGTGGCTTTCTGAATACTGTGATAGCAACGCTCCAAAAAACGGCGATTTAAATGTCCTGGCGATTTAAATTTTTTAAATTTTTTTTTTTTTACATTTTTTTTTAGTATGAACGCTTATAGCATAGGCCCCTAAGCAGTGGCACTTGAAATGCTATTGTCTGCACTCTAGCACAGTATACACAATGTTGACTTAGTAAGTTCTCATTATGATCCTATTGCATGATTGCTGACACAACCATGAGCTAACACCAACTATTAAAATACTACTCCCGTTTATCTTCATTTTGATAAACTAAAGCAATTTGAGTAGAAAGGATCAGATTTTATTCCAGGCTTTGCATTTATTAGGTCATTACAAAGTGGGTGCTTTATCAAAGATGAAACATTTATCATACATACAGTACATAGAAAACAAATTATATTTGCTAAATGTCACATATTTTCTTAGATTATGTTGTTAAACCCTTTTATGAAAAAAAAAAAATTATATAAAAAATAGAATATGTTGTTCCAAAAGAAAAACGTGATATTGTTTGCTGTTTTCGATAGAAATGGGATATTCCTACTACAGCAGAGCTATTTTCCAGAATGATGAAAACTGAATTATGAAAAGCTCATACAACACCAACTGAATAAAATAGCTGAAATATATTGTATTAAAGATAAGTTATACCATGTTAACAAACTTGCATTTTTCTTTTAGCCATCAGAGGACCTTTGTTTTAGAAGTCATGGGGAGACACTGTGGGTACGTGAATTGTGTTTTTTTCTTTAAATAATTGATAACCTAATAATAGAAGTGAAACTTCACCTGATGTTTGCTTGGTTTGCTTTCGCTGTATAGGTACCTTGCCCTTGTCAGCGCCTTAGCTTGTGGTGCAGACTGGGTTTTTATCCCTGAAAGTCCACCAGTAGAGGGATGGGAAGACCTGCTGTGTACTAAACTTTCGGAGGTAATGTCTTCTTAACTTGGCTGCATTGGTTTTGCAAATAATGACAATTTATTTAACCGCTTGGCTGTTACATGGTTCACAGAGGCATTGGGGAGGAACGTGTTCCTGGTTCTTCTGGTAGACGAGAGGTTGATAGCCTGACATACATATTTTTGTGCAGTCAAACTCTGAAGATTATACAAGCGAGCATATACTGTACTTATTGTGCATATTTTCCAGTCATGTGCAGAATGTGAGCAGTACTACCTACTGTACACTGTTTTTTCTGATAAAGGAAAGAGACGATGGTACTTCTCTTTTAAAACATCTTTTCAACTCCCAAAATAAAACTTCATCCTGCAAAGGGAAACACAGCAACTATCTCCACAACTGCTGAGACCGAATAACGATCATACAGTATTAGCAGTTGGCTAGCAAACTGCTGTCCTAAGAACTGATATTTGCAGTGTGTTGTACTACTTCTGAAAGTGTACCAAAGGGGATACACAGAAGAAGAAATCCCATAAATGGGGCTCTCCATTAATAATAAGATATCTGAATGATCAAAACTTAACTTAATAGAATATAACACTTAGCATTTAATTAATCAAAATTGCAATGTGCATACTCTAAAATAGAATAACAATCAAACGTACTAATATATACTGTACAGTACTGCTATGGTACAGTGCATCTAAAAGGAGGTTTACCCCAGGGGTCAGGACTGATTATACAGCCATAAAAACAGCATCTAGTTATTGGAAAAATAGCCACGCGAGTGCTCTCAACCTTCGTTATTGGTGGGACTAGGCTAAGACATATTTCATTTAATGTCAAGCTATTGGAAGCAAAGTTGCCCCACAATTACATGATGTTAAGTCTGTGCTAATAGATAATTAGCATTGTAGATATGCATTAACCTCTGGATTTATATCTAGGTGATATTATGAGCTCTAATTTAACGGAGCTGTGGGGATCTGGGCCCAAGAGTTTCAATTTCCTATTCAATACACCTCTGATTAGCACAAAAGGCAAACTGGATTTCTTCTTTCCTTTAGTCAAATGTTTTCTTCCTGTTGCAACCTTCCACACAAACATAGTACTGGAGTATACTTTAGTAACTTTAAATGTATACGGCTTATAAAGGGAGTTTATTCAAAAGCATATGGTGAAAGATTAACCTCTTTGCTGCCAGGGGATCCAGCAAGACATTGCAAAGCAAAGGGATAATCCTTCACATCATGCCTTTGAATAAACTCCCTTTATAAGATGTGAACACTTAAAGAGACGCAAGGTCCCATTATCATTTTACTTAGAAAGAACTCATGTTATTTCATTAAAAAATACTGCATCCTACAACAAATTGACGCTTCTCCTGGTTTAATGCAGCTACGAATACGTTGAACTACCTAAGCTAAGAATCATACCTAGGTCTTGTTTTCGAAGTTTTCTTTTTTTCATATTTTCTTAGAACCGTGCAAGAAGAAAAAGACTGAATATCATAATCGTCTCAGAAGGGGCCATTGATTGTCATAACAAAGCAATCACTTCTGAAAAGATTAAGGATGTAAGTATTGTGCTTTGTCGAGTACAACTTCTACTGACTTACTGTATAATTGATAGCCCTTGGACATACTGTAAGTATTGTATGCATTGAAATTATTGAATGCATTTGCTTTTTGGAGGGTAGATTGCTAAATCTTCTAAATGGGAAATTGGTGAAGTTGCATCTAGATTTTACATAACCTGCCACCCTGCTGTATACCGTAAAAGCTTGCATGTAAACAATACAATATTAGAATGAAGTAGCATGAGTTTACTTTATATAATCATGAAAATGGAAGGGGGAAAAAAGAACGATAATACGGTATGTTTTATCATCATGTAAATGTCAGCATAATTGTTTTAATGACATACCTTACGGTATGAGTATGCAAATGAATTCTATCAATACGGTATAACTCTTTTTGGATTTGCATATATAAGGCTGCGGCCAGGCAGGGAGCTGGCGCTCGTGCGCTGCGCCCTGCTCGGCCGGGCGATTCGTGGCCAGCTAGGTGCGCGCGGGGGAGGGGGAACACTCTCCTCCTACCTCTCCCTGCATCTCATAATGCCTCCCTATTACTTTTTCTGTTTGCTGTTTCCTCACTCCTTTGTAAACTTTTCTGTTCTCTCCAACTCTCCTCTTAACCACATTTCTTCATCTCTCCTCCCCTCCACCTATGCTTGTGCTCATACACTGCACCACTATGTACACACCTTTCCCAACAACTTCTAAAACCCCTCATTAAAAAGAACCCCCACAAATCCTGCTCTCTCGCTCTCCCGCTCTCTCTCTCGCTCTCTCTCTCTCTCTCGCTCTCCTGCACTCCTAATCCTAGACCCAGCCACATACACACCTGCCCTCGCCCAGGCCTCCCTGCCTCCTCTTTCAGTGCTAATGATGTTAACCCATCTAATTTAATATGGACCAACCTTAAAAATCACCTCTCAAAAGAAGCATCCCAATAGCCTGCACTCATGGCTACTGTCCCACACCCACAGTCACTCCTATCAACCATTGTGGCCAAGCACTGCCATCTACTGTATTTATTCCCTCACCTGCTGTCTCTGTAAGTCTCCCAACATAAAACTTAGATTGTAAGCTCTGCAGGTCAGGGATTTCCTTTCCTATTGTCTGACTTTGCTGCACTTATTGTATAATTATAATTCCCTGTACTGTATTGTCTTTGTAAAGCGCTGATAACACTATCAGCGCTATACAAATATAAATCCCTCCCCCTCTGTGATAGACTGAGCTGCCTCTCACTCACCCAGGAAACACTGGGAGGTGGGGGGGGGGGGTGAATTTTAGTGACAGTGAAGACCTCTAGGGAACCTGACCTGTTGGTGGCCCTTGAGGGCTGGAGTTATCCACCCCTACTCTACAATAGTAAATCATGGAGAATTAAGTCTCTTCTAGGGATATCTACTCTCTCGAGGAATGCACCTGATGCAGACTCTTCTCATTAAGTTAAGAACAGGCTTATCATGTCACACCATCTGTCCACCATCAATGTGATCTGTATTCCCTAATTAGATTTAGTGTGTTGCAGCAATGTGTTTGCTAATCAGTAATCTTAAGTATCATCTAACCAATACACGGTACAGTATACCAGCGTATATACAGTACTGTATATCAACGTTTTGGTACTGAAATAACATTCATTTGCAAACTTTTCTTCCATAATGAAAATGGATTATTTTATTGCCTGACAAATATTTTCAGTTTGTGATCTGCATGGTAATTAAAATTAGTCTCCAAATGTTTGCAGCTTGTGGTTAAACGACTGGGATTTGACACTCGTGTAACAATATTGGGCCATGTCCAAAGAGGAGGAACCCCCTCAGCCTTTGATAGAATTCTGGTAAGTGCATTTACAGTACTAGGACTGGATGTAATTCTTGTTTTGAGCACAATGGTAATCTCTGCTATTATTCCAAGACATGAACCCCTTTGGTGTTGGACACAAAGCCCCTATGTGTATTGCAGATCACTCCAGCACCGAATCTCTTTCAGCACACAGAACAATTTATAGCGAGTTCTGTTTGCCCCTAAATGTAGTATTACTATCACTTACTGTAATTCATTGAAAGATGACTAACAGACTAAAATGTTGGCACTTCAACTGTACTTTTAGTACGCAGGAAGTAAATACAGAATTTTAATTATGCTACAAACAAGCATTGGTGCTTCACGGTAGCAGACAGCAGTGTTACTTTCGTAGCCATTTTTATATAAATGACTGTGTTTGTACATTTATTGAAGGTTCTACCATTTGTGGAATTCTGGTGTCCTATAAATATCCAGGTGTCCCAAGTCCTAACCTGTAAGAGCCGGGCAGAAACTGTCCTTCTAGAAGTTAGGCCTGGCAGGAGTGAGACACTGATAAAATGCACGGCCGTGACGGCCCAAAGAGAAGATGTTCTGATCGTGCCGGTTCCCACTGTAGAGCAATCTTACAAGATAGTCCAGCACTGAAGAGGTAAAACAATGACCGTCCTTTTTCTCCTGATAGGCGAGCAGAATGGGAGTGGAATGCGTCTTGGCCCTGCTTGAAGCCTCGGCAGAAACGCCTGCCTGTGTGGTATCTTTATGTGGAAACCAGGCCGTGCGTCTGCCTCTCATGGAATGTGTGCAGATGGTGAGTTGCTGAAGCTGAGCCATTTTAAAGCTGGCTATTAACTAAAGCAGGAAGCTATGGCAAACAATCGCTAGCTGTGTTTAGTTGGAGTACTTGGCAAGCATAACCGAACTGTGTCTTTCTTTGACCTCTATACACTGTCATCCTCTGTGCACATACAATCCACTTTACTTAATCAACTGTCACTTAACTATATTGAGAGTTTGTTTGAAATATGGTACATTTCCATCTCAAAATAGCAAATAAAAATACCACTTGTGAGCACATTCCCATGTCTCAGACAGGTCCACAAACCTGCCTTTCCCCATTATCTCTTAGCATGCAACGCTTCCACTGCAGATAGGGATTCTGGGTAATGACATGCAAATGACAGCTCACAATGTGTCATATTTTGCTATTTATCTATTTTAACACTATAAACTTATGCATGCCATGTGAAAATAGAACTGCTCTTGATTCCGGTAATTCGGGCTCTACCTTGCTATTTCTGTTCACGTTCAATTATCAGCTTGGAATCACACTTGAATGAGATGCACTACTTGATATATTAGTCATATTGGTCCTATCCAAGTGACGGGGAGAGGGGATGGGGGGGCGGGAGAAGGGGTAGGGGGGAGAGAGTGGATAGGGGGGAGAGAGGGGATAGGGGGGAGAGAGAGAGCAGATGGGGAAGAGAAAGGTGATAGGGTTGAGAGGGGATGGACTGGGGAGAGGGGACAGATGGGATGGTGGGGGAGAGAGAGTATTGGGGAGAGAGGAGATGGGGAAGAGGTTGGATGGGGTAGATTGAGGGGATGTAGGAGAGGGTGAAGATGTGAGGGGGGGGGGGGGAGAGAGAGAGTATGGGAGTGGGAGAGATACCAGTATGATTCACATATTTTTAATAAGGAAAGCTGAAGAAAAAGTGTTATAGTGACTATGCGAGTCTGTTAGGCCAGGGTTGCACAAAGTTTTTTTGCAGCGCCCCCCCCCCCCCTCCATGTGCTGTTACCAGCGCTCGCACCCCCCCTCTCAAGTGACCCAGCGTCAAATGATGCTGAGGGCCACCTGACCCCGCAGCATCATTTGAAGCACGTTACCATGACGACGTGTCACGTCACATGACCCCTTGGCGTCATTTGACGCCGCGTTGTCATGGCGACATGACCAGAAGTTTGCAGAGGCCTCGCGCGGTCCCCCGGCATTTAATTTAAATGCCTTGGGCAAGAGTGCGGGGCCTCTGCAACTGCTGCGACCCCCCCCCCCCCCCAAAAAAAAATCCCACGCCCCCCCGTTTGCGCACCCCTGAGTTAGGCCATAGGCTACTTTGTTTTTCCTTCTGCCTCTCTGATGATGTGGCCCAGGTGTTGCAGACGGATTTAGGAATAGGTCCCCAAGCTATGCTGAATTGGACGGGCCTGCTCTATACACATACTTTCACTTTCCTACTTCCTCAGCCTGTGCCGGAGCTCTCACATGCAGGCAGTGAGGGGCATTAGTAAGTCTTCTTCCCTATCTGAGAGCTGCTGAACTTACAGTTGCAGCTCTGAAAGCTGATTGGCTAAAATTAAAATTGTAGCCAGGTGCAAACAATTCTGGGCATACTGACTATTAATGTCAGAGAGCAGGGATTTCATTAATGCCCGGAATTCCCACTCATTTAGCCTAATATTGCTAATAACATACTACATGTATAGTACACACAACTTATAAACATGATGTATTTTGTAATAGTTCCCCTTAGTAAATATGGGCAATAATCTAACACAAGAGTGCGCAAACTAGGGGGCGCAAGATTTTCTGGGGAGTGTGAGACAATCCTCGAGGGCATTTAAATGAAATACCGGGGCACCGCGCAAGGCCTCGGTAACTACCTTATCTCGTCTTCCAGCGACGTTTCGTCATGGTATCCAGGCGCGAAATGACAGCATTTGAAGCCGGAGCCGAGCAGTGGGGGGAGGGCGAGAGCAGGCAGGGAGGCGCTGGGGGGAAAGATGGTGCACCCCTGATCCAACATATGTAGTAGCTTCATTTATGTGGTTGAATGTTGGAAGAAACCTACCTAGGCATGTAGTTAATAATAATAATAATATTAATTTGGGTTCTGCTTTATTTTGTTTCTGTTAAAGGTGTTCAGTAGTTAACTAATAGATCTGACTTTGTAACTTGTAAAAGAATATTCACAAATTGGTTTTGAAAATAAATAAGCTAAGGAGGGTTTACCAGTTACATTTTTGCAACATACTGTATTTTTCCCATAACATTGTGAAAGTGTGTCAGTGATTAAATGACTTGCCTATTAATAAGGGTTGTACCATTGGAAATGCATAACAAATTAGAGGCAGGATTTGTCACAGCCTTTCATTTTATGTTTTATTTTATTCTTAAGACTCAAGAGGTACAGAAAGCGATGGATGAAAGAAGATTTGAGGACGCTGTAAGGTTGCGTGGAAGGTACAGGATAACGTTTACACGTATGACTTCTCACCACCAGTCATGCACACGCATACCCATGTCAGCCCATGATGCCAGCGACGGCAAAATCTGAGCATTAGCAGCTTACTAAAAATAGTGCCACACGTTTCCCAGAAATGTAAATCTTTCACGCTCTACTTATAACCTCGCCATTATTCCATGAAACAAATCATATTGGAATGCAATGTGTGGTGCATAAAATGGTGTAATATGCATGGTGCGATTTCACATTTAAATACCCCAAATTGGCTATGCATGAAGTTGCATTTTGCAAAGAATCTCCTTCAATTGGCAGTACACTGGTAATAGATGTAAGAAACCTGCTTATCTCTTAAGTGCAGAGGTTAATGCCCCTTCAAATCTACAAAACGTTATTAATGCAAATAAAAAAGTGTTAGATATGTTAGTCTATTGAGTACTAAGTTATTTATATTCCTCCCCAAACATATCTTTATTCATCACATGGAGAGACACCTGTCCACAAAAAGCAGCACTTGAGCTACCCGGGGTATATGCTACTTTGGATATTTCACATGATCAAATGATAAGTTTTCCCAGATATCTCTGGTATGTTCCTCTTTGTGCACTCCCTCTCCCACCAAAGAGCCATCATACATTAACACCAAGAGCCCTAAATAGAGATCTGGAACGCTTATTACAAACCCTTCTAAGGTTATTCAGAGGTATATGGCTTGACGTCTCTTTAAATAATGTCATATATATGTTATACCCATAATATTTTCATTTCAGGAGCTTTGAAAACAACCTCAACACTTACAAACTGCTCTCCAATAAGAAAAGTGTGTCTGAGCTTCCAAAGGTAAGAAGCACTGCCGGAGTAATACTGGGAAGTCTTTTTAACAGATGCAGTGTTCATTATATTGTAATGTATTTTCATCCTACATTACTTGGTTTATGCAGATAAATATTTAAATGGCATTTTCAACAGCACTTCTAACTTGAATAAATTGTTCTAAGAGCAGTATTAAAAACCGATTAGTGTCTATGCAGCATAAAGACTTATTTGATTAACACTAATATTTCTACCTAGAGATTCTTGGCTAAATTCAAAACAATACTGTACTTATTTGCTTATTAAATTGGCATTAGTAGTCCAAATGTGGATTAGTAGTAATATTTTCAGTAAAGCTTTAATATTTCTACTGTTTAGTTTAATCCCTTGAAAATGCAATTTGTTTTAGTTGTTTAAATAAACGGTATTTATATTTGGAAATTATTGTGCAAATAAAAATATCATTTGTGAACACATTCACATGTCTCAGACAGGTCTCCAACCCTGCTTTCCCCCATTATCTCTTAGCATACAATGCTTCCACTGCAGCTAGGGATTCTGGGAAATGACTTGCAAATGAGCACACAGTGTCATCTTGTGCTTCAAATCCATTTTTAACATGGAGTCCTATAAGCATATGCCTGCAGCAATGATTGTGAAAACGAACTAAAAAAGGGTATGCTATTCTAATGATAATACTGTATTATAATTCAGCAACTCAGACTATTGCAGTTACAGTACTGTGAGTAGGAACATTAGCTATTTTTTTTATTTTTTTTGCTCTTTGGGCCCAGGGTATTGCACAGAAATGTAACCCTTTGCTGCCATTTACTCTGTTATATGTCGCCGGCCCGTCTGGAAGCGAATAGTAATAGAGTCCAGGTGCAGAACTAATTACATTAAAAACTAGAATACATTTTTGCAATTGTAACAGTAGTTAATACAAATATGAAGATATTCACATAATTGAAAAAGAAAAAAAAACAGCAGATACAAATTCTATTTTTTACATACATAGTCCCAAGAGATATTTCTGTTATAGAACTGATATCTTAAATAAAAGCTTTTGTATTGAAAACATTTTTGTTAATAGCACAACTTGTCAGGTTCACAATATCACATAATTACAAGGCAACCTGTAACTTTACAGTGTAAATGAATAGGTTTATATTGTCAAACTATTTAAAATTAATTTGAAAAAGATCATTGGATCTAAAATGTAGATCTTTTTCATAGTGATTGTGTCGCAGATTATGATATATCTAGTGCACATACATTACATTACTGTGATATACAGATGGCATGTTATATAATCTTTCTGGCCAAATCAGAATACATAGAGGGCTTGCATTTTCTGTCCTTTGAAATCTAATGTACTATCTACTCTAATGTGTGTTCTTTTAAACTTCATGACTGAAGCAGGTTGAATAGTTTTTTTTTTTACTCAACCATTTACTTCAGTAAATAGGGGTTATCTCTGGTCTTGAATCTTTTCATTTCTCCTACAGTTAGTGGCAATGCTTTATGTAACGGAGGCCTGGTTAGTTAGCTTTCAACAGAAACATATACAGCTCAACCCCCTTATAACGCTGTGCTTGGGGTCCAAAGAATCACGTCGCGATATAAGCGGATCGCGTTAGAAATAATGTACAATTCTTTGCATTGTACAATAAAGTATTTAAGATACCAATAATCGTGTTCTAAAGTATTCATAAATACAAAAATTGGGAGCCGCGCTTGCATCGCGTTATAAGCGGATTCGCGTTGTAACGGATCGCGTTATAACGGGGTTGAGCTGTATTTACTTGTTATGTATGAAATATAATGCAGAACATCCCAAGTAATTCTGCTAACATACAGTATATGCCTGAAATACACAGTTACTGATTATTATAGTATTAATTTCAACAGAAAATATGGCCATAAATGCAATATACAGTATAGATAGATATTTCTATTTTTTTCTATTTGTCATGGGGGTATAGCTGAATATCAAAACGATGCGCATGGCACCTACTGCCCCCGTTTAGGCACCCGAGAGCCTATCAGTGCTAATACTGTGATGCAGGCTTTAATAGTTTGTTCTCCACTTACTGACAATGGCCTGTAATGATTCTCTCTTCTTTCTAACAGGACAACCACCCGTGTAGTGTACATAATCATTTACATAGCAGTTAATAACTGACCCAAAAGCGTATACTTTTGCACGGTGTACAGTATATTTCTTTTTATATTATTTGAGCTTGCACATATGCTCTGATTGCATGAGCCAAATAGAATAGCAACATATTGTTACTGCCCTTCTTCTAAACTATTTCACACTTCATGTCTCTACTTGTGGTAGATGCACATACAATGCCAGAAATTATAGAAAGTTTGACATACGTTAAAGTGTTACCACCACCAAAGACGTTTGAAAAGTTCCTAGTTACAGATCCATGTACCTCACTTTATTGGTAAATGTTGTTGCTGCTCTAATTTCTGCCACTTGGACGTCCTGGGTGCTCCCTCTTGGCTGTTAACTGGAGGTGGAAAGTAGTGATCACTTGGGTGATGCAGGGTACTGGTGACATTTACAATAACAGAATTACAGTACTTTGCAATGTAGTTTAACTTGTAAAGTGAATGAAAATTTGGGAATGTACAGTACTATAAAGCAGGGGCGCGCCCCAGGGGGGTGGGAGATTTGTCTGGGGGGGCGTGGGCAGTTGAAAAGGTCCCGCGCTCTTCTGGGGGTGCACGAGAGCCGGGGAAGGGGAGACAGGGGGGCACAGTTTCAAAAGTTTGCGCTCCCCTGCTATAAAGGTACTGCTATGCAAAATTAAATAAAACATTGTATAAAATGCATGTATTTAGATTTTTTTATCCTCCTTATTTAAAGATATAATAGCTACTGCTATTATATCAGAAATTATGTTCCCACATCAGGATACCTAACAGAGAAAAAGAAACAGAAGCGCAAGCGCCATAGCGTAATACTGTACGGTATGAATTAATTTTAATGGTACAAAAATATAAAAGTCTCTCTTGGACGTGCACTCACAAGAGGACTTGAATAAAACAGCGTTTGTGAGATAAATCTCAATTGTAGTGACGTTACCATAAGGATAAACAACAGTCCCAGTTGCCGGTTGAGTAAGAATCCCCAATCAGATGGGTGTTAAATCTAGAGGAGATGCACACATTACCAAAGTCCTGGTCAGTAAAGAATACTTTAGAATCTCAACTGCAGGGAGCCTCAATTTGTTCTCGGTTTAGCTCTTCCACTCCACGCGCTGCCTGTGCCAGGTTGGAGGGGGTGCCTTGCTTATTATTACGGAGAGAGTATCCTGGAATCGCCGGGTTACTGCGGTTGTCTGGTGTGCAAAGATCTCCTCATGGATTTGCAAGCGGACCGTGATGACGTCAGTACATGTACCGTAACGTCCTGACACGTTTCGTCACGTTTCGTGACTTCATCAGAGGTTACCCGACCAGGAACAATAATACCACACTTAAATAGTTGATATTGCTAGGCAACCATTAAACTTTACCGGTGAAAACAATAATATACTCGGCATCCATCACATGCATCCAAATCCTAGCATTGCAACAGTGCGCTTGTTGCTGGTGTGGTAGGCTACGTTAAAAACGACATATATAAACACAGATAAGGACATAAAATGCACGACGGAACTTCAAATGATACATAGACTAAGAAATTAGTACTACCACTACACAAATAGCATTGCCAGGTATAAAATGCATACATGTATACTCATATTGCAAATAATCAACTTATGAAGGCCAAAAAATTGTAATGACTATAATTGATCATACAGACTATAATTGATCATACAGAAATACAACTATCAAAACATAATCAATAAATTGATTTAATATAGATGTAAAAAAAGGAATTTCAAAAGAAACATGAAAAAACCTGGAAATCAAGGGGTCAAAGCACTGTCAATGAAAAAATAGAGATGCTACTATAATAAATAATTAAGATAAAAGACACATGATACATAATATCAATAAAAATAGTGTTAAAATACGCTGAAATTGGGAATGAACATAAACCAGAGGACAATGAAAAATAAAAAAAGGAGGTAATATTTGAACAGTAGTGGAGGGAACCAGATGGACAGAATAGGGAGCTATTTCAAATGGATGCATTAGACCAAGATGCTAGTGTCTATTCATTCATTTAAACCTAGTGGAGCCAGAATTCCAAGGGTGTAAATCCAAAAGGATTCACATACACACAGTGCCTTAAACCTACTGTAGTGCCGACGAGTATTCTAAAACAAATCTGGGGCAATCACCAACAAGACCCAGGTACATGCTGGGTACTTGCTGCAACATTTCAGTGAAATTTCTGGAGACAGACTAATGGCCCATCGGATTAACAGCGGGGGTCCCTGGCAGTCCCATTCAAACTGAATGGGACTGCCAGGGACCCCTGCAGTGTTAATCCGATGGGCCATTTGTCTCTGCAGAAATGTCACTGAAATGTTGCAGCATGTACTTGGATCTTGTTGGTGATAGCCCCAGATTTTCCAAGGCAAGTTTTAGAATACTCAACGGCACAACTGTTTCTCCTCCTAGTTTTGAAGCGTTGATGGTTTCAAGGCCTATAGAAACCAGATGGATCTTGAGAGTGAGACCTGGCAAAATGCCTTGGAACACTGTGTGTGAGCACCCCCTCGGTGATTGTTCTATGGTGTTCTAAGAACCTAACCGTAAACGGTCGAGTGTTCATGCAAATAATACAAAATGTATTACAAGATATAGTAGCCAATTAAAGTGGTACATATATTAAATAACATTGAAATGTGCTCTTCTGTGATCCGCATCTGAAAAAACAGTTAACGAAATCTGCTCAAGTTGTTTTCCGTAAAGGGAAAAACATTAAAAACACACAAGCACCGAGCAGATTGAAACAACTGGATACCCCAGGGCTAAAATACAGCATGGCCAAGGGAAACGTTCACTGTTGTAGATCAAGATGCTTAATGTGTAGGCATATTGTGTTGGGTAATTCTTTTACCTCACATACTAATGGCTCCATACACAATATTAAGAGTAACATCAATTGCTTTACTTCACATGTACAGTAATATATGCTCTATCGTGTCCTTGCCATATACAGTATATAGGACGCACTATGCGACCATTTAATGTTAAGTTCTTAGAACACAGTAGAGCAATCACCATTCATCATTACTGTGCAACTGTATACATACAGTACATACAGTATGGAAATGCTGTATGTTTCAAATTGTGTGCCATGAATACTGTTTGAACGTAACTCCTAAAGATGCAAATACACAACCGTTAGGGGGTTATTCATTAAACTGTCATAAGGCTGATTGGAGCATATTAAAGTCAATGGGAGATTGTGCATGATAGTGTCCCAATTTATTTATTTTATTTATAAAATGTTTTACCAGGAAGTAATACATTGAGAGTTACCTCCTCGTTTTCAAGTATGTCCTGGGCATACAGTTAAGATGACAATACATGGTTACAAATACAGTTACATAAGTGAACAGGGTATACATTATATGCAAGACATAGCATGCACAGTTAGAGATAATATATATTATGGGCGTATGTAACAGTTACAGACCAGATTAAAATGTGAGACAGCTTTAGTTTTGAAAGAACTTAGCCTGCTGGTGGCTGTGCGAGTCGCTGGTAGATTGTTCCAGTTTTGGGGTGCACGGTAAGAGGAGGAGCGGCCGGATAAAAACCTTGGGACCATGAACAGTCTCTTGGAGTCAGATCTCAGATGATAAGTGCTGCATGTGGTAGGGGTGAGGAGCTTGTTCAGATAGATGGGTAGCTTGCCCAGAAAGTATTTGAAGGCAAGACAGGAAAGATGAGCTTTGCGCCTAGACTCAAGTGATGACCAATCTAGTTCTTTGAGCATTTCACAGTGATGTGTGTTGTAGTTGCATTGGAGAACAAAATTGCATATTGAATTGTAGAGAGTATCAAGTTTACTATGGTGGGTTTGGGGTGCCGAGCCGTATACTATGTCCCCACAGTCGATAATTGGCATTAGCATCTGTTTTGCGATATGCTTTCTGACCAGTAGACTTAGGGAGGATTTGTTTCTGTAAAGTACACTTACGTAAAAATTGCTGTATGGTGCTCAAAAACATAGATCAAAACGACAATACGTCCTTAGCTGAATAATTCCATCTGTAAAGATCCTAGGGGTACCAGGAAAATAATAGACCAAGAATCCTAGTTGGATATGACCCCTACTTCCACTATGACACGATGGCCTGGATGGAGTTCCACTAATATAAGTAACAACTCCCACTAGCTAGTGTCCAGTCAGATATATCGCTGTGGAGTAGTAAAGGTGTAAGAGTAGTATTACTCACATCTGGATGGTCTTCATGGTATACCTCCTCTGGTAGGTGCATCCGGTCTTCCAAAGGTGACAGCAAAGCAGTGTAGGAAGGTTGGAGCACAACTGAATACAGGAAAGGAAAAACAATCTGCGAGAGAGTGTGTGTCCCATAAAAAAGTTTAATGGATCAAACCATATACATACAGTGAGCCCACGGGCCCCCACCAACGCGTTTCGAGCAACGCTCTTTATCAAGGTGCATGATTAAACTGACATCCATTAAACTTTTTTATGGGACACACACTCTCTCACAGATTGTTTTTCCTTTCCTGTATTCAGTTGTGCTCCAACCTTCCTACACTGCTTTGCTGTAAAGTACACCTAGTTTGGCATAGGTTTTGGATGTCAGGGTATCAATGTGCATACCGAATGTTAAATAGGAGTCAAACCATATGCCCAAATATTTAAAACTAGTAACAGGAGTTAGGGTGATGTTAGCGTCGGTTCTGATCTGGAGCTCAGTCACTGGAAGCTTTAAAAATGTAGCCTTGGTCACAAATACTATTGTTACAGTCTTGTCAGTGTTTTAAAACAGTTTGTTTTGGGAAATCCAATTTTCAAGTCTCAAAAAGTCAGATTGAAGTATGTGTTTAAGGTCGGAGAGGCTATGGCTGTGTGCATATAAGATTTTGTCATCTGCATACATGTGTATTGAAGCTCCCTTACAAGCTGGAGGAAGATCATTGATGAACACTGAGAAGAGTAGGGGCCTCAGAACAGAGCCTTGCGGGACACCACAGGTGATATCCAAGGGGTTGGAGTTAGAGCCTGAGATGGACACATGTTGGGATCTACCTGATAGGTAGGAATGAAACCAGTTTAAAGCATGCTTCCCTATTCCAGAACACTGGAGTTTGTTAAGCAAGATAACATGATCAACACTATCAAAAGCCTTTGCAAAATCTAGGAATATTGCACCAGTGAGTTGTCCCCGTTCCATTCCACACTGGATTTCATTGCAAACTTTTAGCAGGGTAGTTACGGTGGAGGGTTTGGGGCGAAAGCCAGATTGGAATTCGCTAGGGAAATTTGTCTTGGTATAGTAATCACTTAATTGGGAGAGAACACATTTTTCCATGACTTTGGATAGTATTGGGAGAAGAGAGATTGGCCTGTAGTTTGAGACAGTGCTTTTGTCCCCACATTTGAAGATTGGGACAACTCTAGCAGTTTTCCAGGTCTTGGGGATATGGCCTGCAGACAGAATAGAGTTGACTATGGAAGCAATTGGTTTGGCAATGGCTGTGGCACCAAGTCTTAGGAACTTAGATTGCAGTAAGTCAGGTCCACATTGGCGGCTTAGTTTTAATTTGAGGAGTGTTTGTGTAATCTCCTCTTCGGTTACTTGGCCAAATTGAAAATTGTGGGCAGTGTTGGAAGAGGGTGGGCTATAAGGGTACTCACAGAATGAGATTCATTATTGTGGTTTGGGTTGCGTTTCGCTAATAAGTTAGTAGCAAACCCCACAAAGTAATCATTGAATGCATTTGCAATGTCAGTTGGGTTTGTCAGAGTAATATCCTCCTTAGTGATATTAATTGGTTGTTGATGTTTGAAGGCTGGAATATATTGTTGATAATCTTCCAAAAGTAAGCTGGGTTTGATGTATTCTGGAGAACATTGTCAGAGTAATATTGTGCCTTGTTTGCCTTGTGCACATGTTCCGCAGGCATCTGTAGTGATTGAGATCCTTGGTAGTGCCAGCTACTTTGTAGCTTGTCCACAAGGCATCCCTGAACTGGTAGAGTGCTATAAGGTCAGTTGTAACCCACGGTAGGTGGGAACCCCGAACTCTTATTATGCATAGTGGAGCATGGGTATCACAGCGTTTTAAAAACTCGGATTGGAAATAGTCGAGCGCAGTATCAGGGTCAGGAATCAAGTCAATTCTGTACCAAGGGCAGTTGGTAAGGTCAGCCAGAAACTGTTGTGGGTTAAAGTTTCTAAATGTTCTAGTGAGGAGAACTTTAGGGCTTGATTGGGATGGTTTAATTTTCATTACACAGTACACTATTGCATGGTCACTGAAAATGTCAGGTAGGATGCCAGAGGATTGGATTCTGCTGAGATTTGAGGAGAGAATCCAGTCTAGCAAGGAATGGTTGTGCGATTTCAGGTTTGTCCGATTTCAGGTTTGTCCGTGTGGGTTGGGAGATTTGGCAGTTGTGTGCAGTCAGTTTTGGGAGAGGATGCAGTAAAATAAGGTGTAAAGGGGGGTTAATTGTGCAGGCTAACAAGCATGGGATCATAGTGTGGTCAAGTAGCTCACCGTTTGTTGCCTTGTGTAGAAGAGTTTGCAGAAGATGCAGTCCCCAGTCACCTCTAGTCAAACTATAGTCTAACAGTATATTCTCAAGTAAAAATTATCACTTTAAATGCATCACTCTAAAATGCCAATGTAAACCCTGCCAATGCAGGGGGTGGTGTTACTTTTATATATCTAAGCAGTCACATGACCCTCCCCCCAATAAATCTGCCGGCTACAAGTTGGATAATTAGCAGCACTCAGTTAAAAGGGGGGTGGGGGGGAAACACCTTTTGATATTCAAACATACAAAGATCAATAATAAAGGCAGGGTGGGGTATTTCTTTTAAAACTCGGATTGCAGATCATTCAGTGGGTTAAAACAATAGGCACTTTCATAGTCTAATGAATAACCCCTGTAGTGGCTTTGCTTATTCTTGATTTCTGCTATGTTTTTACAGGGTGAGCTGTTGAGGCATTGAATTTAAATGCAGTCTCTCGTGATTATTTCCTTTGATGATCACATTTATGATTAATGCACCCTATATCCAAGTGCACCTATATTTATGCCTGGGATGAAATCTATTATGCTACTTGAACCTGTGTCCTAGTTGCCTAGAAAAGGATTTCCATATAGTTGACATAGAATGTTTCAACAATGTAAATATAAGATAGGAAAAAGTTTTAATAATTTATTGATTGAATAACAATAAAGCTGTAATTTCCACACCAACAAAAATGAATAAGGTTTAAGGTCTATGCTTACCAAGCTGTCATCCAGTGCAGAACGGTGTCCAATTGAATAGCACTACTTAGTGAATATGGCCCTACATCTTTCTAAGAAAGAGGTGACGGTTTCATAGCATATTAAAGAGGGGCCTTGTATTATTCCATACAACCCTGTTAATGGCAAAGTTAAATAAGTTCAGAATAATATACTTACAAATTGGGCGAATAGAAAATAAGCAGTTTGTGTGACCGCCTGTTTCCCAAAGGTAGAGGCCATTACTCATGTATGGGTTATGCTTTTATTCTTTAATAGTGTATGTCATTGTGTTTTAAGAAGTGTGAAATTAGATTGTGTGACAATTTGTTTTCCTATTGCCGGCTTTATTTGACATGTATTTATTTGACTTCTCCCTTTTCTCTTTTGCAGAGTAATTTTAACGTGGCAGTATTAAATGTGGGGGCCCCTGCAGCTGGCATGAATGGTGCCGTGAGATCTGCAGTAAGAGTGGGAATAACCGAAGGGCACAAAATGTTTGCGGTCAATGATGGATTTGAAGGCTTTGCCCACGGGCAGGTTGGTGATTGTAAATTTGATCAAATGTAAAATACTAAATTATGCACAGATTATTGAAATACACTTAATGTGTTATTCATATATGTTAGGCATTATTAAAGCTGAAGTGACACTGGTCATTTATGTTGAATAAAAAGGTGATCTAAGAATTTAAAACATTACTGCCAACTTCTTGGGTACTTAATGATATTTGGCAGTTCAGGACAACACATTCAGCTTTGTTTTAATCTTATTTTTTGCAAGCCATTGGGTTTTGTACATGTTGTTTTAAATACTTCAACGTTTAGGGGGCAAAATGCCATCTTCATAGGACCATTCTGTAATTAAATGGGATCTCTGGGTGTGCTAAATAGAGCAGGTACTCATGTATGAAAGTGGTTTTAATAATGCATTAATGTTATCGTCCTGGTTTGGACCTTTTTGATGGTGTAATACGCGAGTTCCTGATATATATATATATATATATATATATATATATATATATATATATATATATATATTCAATCCAGTAATACAGGCATACCCCGCATTAACGTACACAATGGGACCGGAGCATGTGTGTAAAGCGAAAATGTACTTAAAGTGAAACACTACCTTTTTCCCACTTATTGATGCATGTACTGTCCTGCAATCGTCATATACATGCATAACTGATGGAAATAACGCATTTGTAACAGGCTCTATAGTCTCCCCGCTTGCGCACCGCTTCGGTACAAGTAGGGGGCTGGTATTGCTGTTCAGGACGTGCTGACAGGGGCATGCGCGAGCTGCTGTTTGCCTATTGGGTGACATGTCCTTTCTCGTGAGTGTCCTTAAACTGGGGTATGCCTATATACCAGTGACTTTCAGATGGCTAATGGTGCACCCGTACATTGGCCAACTTGTTATCGAGAATGCCCTAGTAGCATGCTCTTAGCTTTCTGTTATTTAGATCTTGGCTGGATGTCTGTACAGTATTATAGAAGCTACATGGGAAATGTATGGGCCACATAAAATATTACTGTCAGCATCTATTCAAAATACACAAGAAAGGAAGAGTAGAGGCTCGAGAGCTTATATAAATGCAATCATTTATTGCAGCCAAATAAAGTGTCCAACGGCTGTCGCAGCATTCTTTGGCAAGGAGTGAAGCCGAAACATTGGACCCTTTATTTGGTTTCAATAAATGATTGCATTCCTAAAATCCGTGGAGCCTCTACTCTTCCTTTCTTGTGTATCCTGCACTTGGATTGCAGTGGGTTTCCCTCATTGCGTTAGAGAGCACCGATATCAGTATCTCACATTTCATTTAGATTTTTGGTGTGCAACATTTTCCCACGTTACATAGCATCTATTCAAAATACATTTGCATTATCATGGTAAAATGCAAAGTAAGATGAGGGAGCTGTGTTGGTGTAGCAGCTGAATGACTGTGATACTCATTATATCATAAACTTTACTCTGTATTAAAGAGTATACTGTACTGTATTAAAGGAATTAAAAGTTCACACATCCAAGTTACTGCTTCATTATCCCAGACATATACAGTAGGGCCACATTTACTAAAAAGCATACTACATAAGACACCTTGCTGCCCCATTTAGGGGAATACCCTAGAAAAGACAGTCGTTGCTAAACAGTTTTACTCCATAAGATGCACCTTGAGAAAGAGCGGAAGCTCGAAACGCGTTGGTGGGGGCATTAGGGCTCATTTTTTGTACCATGCTCTGATCCATTAAACCTTTTTATTGGGGACCCACTCTCTAGCAATTGTATTTTTTAGTAGTGCTCCATCTCTCCCTCGCCGAACCTGTTTACTCCATAAGACACCGTCTCGGCTTGAACAGACCTGACCATATTTACAAAGCCATGCTGGCTGATGTCTGATAGTGTAACATGGTTTAGTAAATATAGCCCACATGTTTTTTTTTATATACTTTTTCCATTGAATGAAATAATCCACTCCATGCAGAGATCATTTGTAAAGCACCTGAAATAAAATAGATTTCTATACTGCAACAGCATACAGACAAAGCCCACAATTGTTATCTTGTTTCATTGTAAAATATGTTTCCCTAGATTAAAGAGATACGCTGGGGAGATGTCGGTGGTTGGACAGGCCAAGGTGGCTCGTTACTGGGCACAAAAAGGTAATGTCTAAATGAAATGTTTTAACACAGTGTTTTTAAATTCTCTGTATATTGCCGCTTGTTCTTTTTATTGTATGGTTGTGAAATTAGCTAATGAAACTGTAGCAAAAACGTCTTTAAACTAGCATGAATTTGGCAATCTGCTAATATTAGTTTTATACTTTATTACGCTTTATAACAGTTTTGTTTTTTGATCTTTTTGACGATCAGATGTTTTACTTTCACAATCTTTTTTCAGGACTCTTCCTGCTAAGTATTTTCAAAAAATTGCTGACCAGATACGTGCTAATAACATCAATGCTCTACTTGTCGTAGGGGGATTTGAGGTATGTAGCTGACCAGTTATGTAAACGTTTCCATGGTTGCTTTGTCCTATTACAACTCTTTACACAGACAACAGATCAAAGGATTAGAAAGTGGTAGCACAACAGGGGAAAGGAGGCCTCGTTGCATGTGGTGCTAGCTCTGCCGCATCTGTTTATCAACATAATCCACAATATGTTTCAGCAGTTATTGTTGCTTTAAATAAAATGAGTAGTTATGTTTTACCTTTCAATAGTATAATATATGAGTCACGTAGTGCATAGGCCTATCATGAAAGGAAAGAAACGTGAGGACAGCAGACGTTTGGGCAGTTTTGTATTTGTATTTACGGTTTACAATTTTTCCTCAAACTGTAAGATGGGAAGTTTGTAAGGTTCTTAATCAACTGACTAGTGTTAGGTTTCAGTATATAACTTAACCATTTCTGTAATCAGAAAACAAAACTGCAGGTGGTCCTCGGTTATCCAACGGTATCCGTTGTGGAAAGTAGCGTTGGATAGTGAAAGTATTGCAAAGTGAGTCCAATGTTAATCAGCGGTGGCAAGCGTTGGATAAAACATTCCGGCATCGGAAAACGCCCCATAGGATTGCATTGTGACACGTCGGATATGCCGTCCGTCGTAAAGTGAAACGACGGATATAGAGGACCGCCTGTAAAGTTAATGTTATCTCTATACTTGTGTTTGTCACATAACATTTAGATTTGGTCAGAACACCACTACCATTGTTTTATTGCATTTTATTGTCTAATGTTTGTTTTATGTCTTTCTTTCATTATTTGACCTTTGTTTTGCTGTGTCCTAGTGGTTCCTTTTCTAGTAAACCTGTGTGCTGTGGTAGAAATGGTTCTCCCCGTGGCTCCCCAAAATATATATATATTTTTTTTTTGTACAACAATTGTCTTCTTCTTCCTCCACACACTGTGCCTGTGCATCTCAGGCCTACTTGGGACTACTGGAACTGTCTGTTGCCCGAGGGAAATATGATGAGTTCTGTATCCCTATGGTTATGGTTCCTGCTACCGTTTCCAACAATGTACCCGGTTCAGATTTCAGCATTGGCGCAGATACTGCTCTGAATACTATAACAGATGTAAGTTCAATCAGATATATGTTTGAGTGCACTTACTAACCCAGCACATTCCAAGATCGAGTTTGGAGATACAGCAACTGAATTTTGTTTTTATTTACCAGAACAAAGGGAGACTCGTCCAGGCATAAACTTACTTGTGTGAGTTTTACAAACCACTCAATATAAAAATTAGATTTATAATTAAATAAAGCCAACACTGTGAAATTAATCCAAATCTCTTTGGCAATGGTCATTTACTGAAAATAATAGCACATAGGATGCAATCAAGTGACTGTTATATTTTGACATCTTGCCACTAGGATTCAGTGAACGTCCCAATGTGGATGCTTTAAAAAAATATATATACAGGTAATTGAAGATTGTTATTATGTTTTCTATAACAACGAAACATATTTCAACAAGACTACAAAATACCAGTTTACAGTGATTACTATATTCATTTTCATTTAACAGTACACTAAACCAGTAAATAATATTAAAATTACATATACTTTAGATAATGACAAACAAAAACTTACATTTTAAATCGATGAGTCAGTCCTATCTGCATTGCATTATGGTGGATGCTTTTTTAATGAAATGTTATATCTTATTTCAAATTCATTTGGAGTGTTGTGATGGTGGTATTTTTAGATCAGTCCAAGCCCCCACACTGCAAAATCACCTATCCTTACTATAATGCAGGGACATATTTTTCGTGATAGATTTAGACCAACCTGACACACACATTACTATATAAAAAAAATTGTCCCTGGATACTTGCATAAGAGGAACTGTAACTGGGTCATGCTTATTATATGGCATAACTAAAAATATATAGATTATTATTGAATTGCTCTCCCAACATGGATATCAAAATCCAATATTGTGGGGGTAATCTTTGGTTCTGGTAAATAGATAAGCAGTTGATAGTATATCATGGTAAGTAGTGCATGGTGCATGGTACTTTCCTCATTAAGCTCTTTCGGCTTTCTTTAATCAAATACTATGTATGTTTGCTAAAAATCAGCATGTTTTCTGCATTGCAAGTTTATTAGATTTCTAGGCCTTGCGAACTAGTCAGTAGTTGTTTCTGTGTTTGTATGACATTGCTTTTACATTTTCAAAGGCTTCCTCATTTAAAATGTTTTAGTGATTGTTGCTTAACAGCATTCGCCCAACAATATTCTAAACGAACAATGACTAAAATAGGCAATATGAGATATACAAATGAACTGGATTAATAATAACATAGTAGATGAGGTTGAAAAAAAGACTTCCATCAGGTTCAGCCTTTGTTAAATTCTAATGGGGTTAGATCAGGTGTGGTCAACTCCAGTCCTCAAGGGCCACCAACAGGACAGGTTTTCAGGATATCCCTGCTTCAGCACAGTTGGCTCAATACTGATCCGATATTGATCCAGAGGAAGACAAACAAAAAACCCCAGTGAAACATTTGTCAATTATGTCTCAGAGAAGGGACAAAAATCCCCCGATTCCTGTAATTCAATCAGATGGATCAACAACCTTGCTATTTATTAAAGCAGCAATCCCTTCCCAAATAGAAGTTATTTATTTTTTTAACTGTATTTTAACTGGGAATCTCAATTTTTAGCTCAGGGGGACCCTATGGTTCCTAAGATACTTACCAATGTAGTTGCTGGTACACTTTATGGTCATCTAAATATGTAGGCTGCAGTCTAATTAAAAACGGTCATCCAGTTAACCTGTGACTTGGCCATCTTTATGATTTCCCGGAAGTGCAGGAGAACACCAGTAACCAAGAGCAGCCAGGAATCATTTCTATAAAAGAGGTGTAACCGTTTCTTATATATATCTTCTGTATCTGCCATCACGGTCTCCATGGATAATAAATTACAGATTTTCACTGCTCTTACAGTAAAAAAACATTTACTTTGGAAGAAAGGTGATTTTCACCAGTTCCAATGTTCATTTGAACTGTCTTTGGGATGACTACTTCCATAGAAAATTATTTGTATTGACCCGGAATATATTTGTAAATAGTAATCATACGCCCTCTTTTCTAATTTTAAACAATCCTAATTTGGGTAGTCTTTTCTACTAAGTCAGACCTCCCATCGGCTTTATTAATTTAATGGCTCTTCTTTGCACTATGCTGCGAAGGAGTCTTCCCCGTGCAGGAGTTAAGTCCCAATTATTGGAACGGAGGTAATTTCCATCAGAAGTTAGATAGCTTCATAATATATTGATTACAGGCCTAAGAAAGGCGTTAAGGAAGGATCAAGATTGTTGCAAATAAATGTATTAATAATGGCCTAAAATGTAATCTGTGGGATAGATTATTGTATAACCAAACCGTGACAAATCTGTTACGGACAAGAGGAGGAATAAAACACAGCAATCTGTTACGTGTTAAAGGCACTCGGGTCGTTTCTGTTAGGGAACTCATAAACTCCTTTATAGTGTCTATGCGCCTTGTTCGACTGACTTTAGTTTATGTAGTTGCCATCCTAACAATGGTGTGATCCATTTTAATTTCCTAAAATAAAATGAATGTTTACAGTGCTCTAATGACGTACCTGGTAAGGCATTGGCCTGGCACGCCAAAGGTCCTTATAACATACGACATGTGCACTTGCTCATTTTCCAGGTACAGAGATGACATCCAATAGAAATCTGCAAAGTCATCCTTTCAATGATGTTGCAGATTGCTGTTGGCCCGCAGGACCAGTGGGACTTGATTTACCAGATCGGAGACAAAACATCGTCAACTAAACTGGGTCCTGTAAAAAAAATCCAATAGTGAATTAAAAAAAAAAAAAAAAAAAGTAGGGGGAATTGCTGCTTTCAAGTAAATGGTGAGATCTTTTATTAATTTGACAAATTTACTTTTGATTTTTCTATGTAAAGATGATCAGCGCATTTACACTTGACTTGTTTCTACCAAAAGTACATTCTGGGGTCTTTATTCAGAGCCTTCATTATCAAGTCATTTTCTTTGATAAATTTGGTCCATTTTGTTACAGTAGTTTTGCCACAGATTTACTTTCACAAATGATTTATTTTTATTCTATTAAGGGTGATACTGCCGATCTGTCGATATTGCACATAAAGTTCAATTGACTTTTATTGGGCTCTCCAGTCACACTTTATAGAAAGAGACTTTTCTTTGTCTTGGTGATCACAGAACTTTCAGTAATCTTCATTCCGTATTTAAATGAATATTTCTGTGTGCGCCACAACATACTCACGTGTTTGTAGTGCAATTTCACTTCCATGTGGAGTTGAACATACCAACAGAATTAGAATAAACATTGTTGTTTAATACTGCTAAAAAATAAATGGCAAAATGGAGTCCGAATATAAGCGTCCTTCCCAAGAAGCATCATTGCATAACACTTTCACACTGGCAGCTTTTCTCTGGGCTTAATTCCTTGTGACCTTTCTACGCGCTTCCATTTAATGTTTCTTTCCGCTAATACTGCATGGGGAATTTTCCAAATTCGCTTCAGAAAAGAATTGCGCCAATGCAACCCCAGTGCACCGTTTCATTCTTTTTTTATTTGGGCACTAAAGTGTTGCCCTTGTCCTGCTGAATGCCATGTTTTTTTTAATCCCTTTGCCGTCATGGAGTCAATGCACTTACGATCATGACAAACAATTGTGGCAGCAAAGGGATATTTCATTATTATTTTTTTGCCTGTGGGAGACCAAGCCTCCCGTCACACAGAAGGAGCCACTAGCACTATGCATATCCACAGAATAAATTGCTAATAATGTGTGTGCTGCCGCTTCAGGCATTTGAAAGTTTGCTGCAGCTAGCCGAAGCACGTCCCAGTTACCAGGAATTTTGCATCCCTATGTGTATAGTGCCTGCCACCATTAGCAACAATGTACCAGGCACTGATTTAAGTCTTGGCGCCGACACTGCCCTCAATGCTATTATGGAGGTAAGATATCAAATTATTTTCTAAATCATTAACAGCCATTTAAAGGTGCCATCCTACATAGGTCCAAAGTGAACTAATGGCAGAGATACTGTGTACCTAAAAAGTCTTACCTTTCCGATTTGATCATTTTATCTAACACAATATCAGACAAGTACAGGTAGTGTGAAATCATCCTGATTGGACACATCTTGTATTGGTAGTAAACATTGAAGCATGGGAGCTGAATTATCCACATTACCCGCTATCACTTGTTTATCTTTTTTCTTCCCCTTTCTTTGACAGACTATTGAAAGATAGGGAACATGAATAACATGTATTATAATAGCAGAGGGAGAAATGCCTGTAAACTAAACAGTAATCCCGGCCCTTCAGAATTGCCTGCTATGAACGAAAACTTTCCAAACGTTTTCAAGTGATATAAAAAAAACACGTCTAATATACTTTTTTAGAAATTAGAATGAACTAATTAAACCTATCTCGGCAATTAGTTCATTTTGGTCCTGCATGGTAATGCACCTTGGAACCTGCTCTGCTGTGGAGGCATGTAATACATTGCTCGTAATCCATTGTGGGCGCTACAACTGAGAAGGTAAAAAAACAGAAACGAAAACTCCTGCTCAGCTAGTGTAAAGTATGTTAAAAGGATCAATCTAGGAAGGTACATAAGTAATAATGGCACAAAGGGGCAAGCACTGCTGGTTGCACTCAAGATGAAGTATTTGATGTAAAAATACATTTTATTAGTAAATGGTTAAAATAAATATGCACAGGAAAACAGACAGACCTATAACATAATCTAGAATAGTCCGGGTGGGTCTGAGCGGATGGTGGGTAGCACCATGTGGTAGTAACTAGATAACTTTAACACTTGTATCCTACCAATCTGGAGAAAACTATGTCTACTATTATATCTCTAGGACCTTTTTGGTATGCTAGTTTCTGCTACACTATTTGAGCACTAATACAGGAGACATTTAAATAGCTACTTCTACAAAGTATCAAACTAGCAATTTATTTGTATCCATTATATGCAGCACCTTGTAAGTGGATACTGTAGCATATGGTGCTTTTTACTCTATAGACACCATTATGTATACAGGCAGTCCTCGGTTATCCGACACAACGAGTTACTCAAAATGTGAATAGCGAAACGTCTTAAAGCGAAATACGTTTTCCCATAGGAACACTGTTTAAATGAAAGGTTCCGTTCCTGAAGGCATTTGTAACACTAAAATACACCAAATATTTTACGCAGGCAATAAGATATGCTGCACACACATAAATTATATAGTGTATATATTGTATTGTGTGTGTATATATATATACATATATAATATAATATGGTAAAATATATATATTATATACACAAAGAACTTTGCAAAGTGTTGTAAGAGCGTTGGATAAGCCAATTTGGCGTTGTAAAAATGAACATAGGTATGCATTGCAAAGCGTTGGATAAGCCATTCGTTGTAAAACGAAGCGTTGTAAAACGAGGACTACCTGTATTGTACATACAGACACACTACACTGTGTGCATGGTCCTACTTGATCCAGATTATCTACCTCCTAGGGATGTCATTACCTTTTATGCAGGTTTTTATAAAGATTATCCTCTCATTTTCTTATAACTATAACACTTGGTCATGAAGGTATCAGGAAATAAGAGGTTAATCTTTATAGTTGTTATCAACTCCTAAAGATTGTGCATCTGTGAAATAAGAACAGATTAAGACAGGCTCGTTTGAAGAAATTCTGGTCCAGGTTAGTTTGAAGACGATAGAAGATTTAGCACTGCATAGTGAAAACAAGGTATGTGCTTAGCATGTCAGATATCATTTGTGACACCACGGACTAATATCCGTCATCAAGCTGTGAGAGAGTGCGTAATTTCATGGACAGAAACCGCTGAATATGTTTAAACTTAAGTATAGGTTTTTGCTGCAATACTGTACATACATCGAGGTGGAGGTTGATAACACAACATAGCCGAGTTTAACATCGGATACCAGTGGTTAATTAGGATTTTATGGCAATATTAGCACAGAATATCACAATATATCCAGATATTAGTCACACTACAGATAGCCAGCTACAACTGTAAATAAGGAATCAAAGAGTATATCAGTTTGGTCAGCCTCTGCACGCCTCATTCACGTAAATCTATCTGTGCAGCTCAAGTAAGCACAATGTATATCTACCCAAACCAAGAGCTCCAGCATTTCAATTGTATTTCAGTATGAAGTTACAAAAGTATACATTTGATTAAAATATTAATTGATAAATATTGCTACCTCCAAAATGAAGGATGAAGAATGCCTAAAAAAAACCTGATTGGGCTGATCAGGTAATTATCAATTCTGCATGACTGTTCGATTAGTAAATGACATACAAGACAAAAGATAAATGGACTCAAACCAACATTACTGAAAACATATACGCTTTCATTATTTGCTTACAATAAAGAGTTGTAGCTGCTATTTGATCATTTTATTTAGCTAGTCAAACCATATTCAGTGTTACAGGTTTTTAGCTTGTTATTCCTCATAGAAGTGAAAAGATCATTCATTTGTGACATTTGCGTTTCGAATAGACCTGCGATCGCATCAAACAATCAGCCAGTGGAACAAAACGGCGAGTATTCATCATTGAAACAATGGGAGGATACTGTGGTTACTTGGCCAACATGGGCGGCCTTGCATCAGGAGCAGATGCCGCTTACATCTTTGAAGAACAGTTTGATATCCGTGAACTCCAGGTAAATATACAAACACCTGTGAAGTTTAGTAGCTGTGCTGCTTCAGGACAAAACTGGATTTTTTGTTTGTAATAACCTTTAGTGGATCAATATGTATGTATGTATGTATGTCTTTATTTGTATAGCGCCATTAATTTACATAGTGCTTCACGGGCAGTAATAGTTACAATCATATAAATAATAAGATATAAATAACACAAAGGGAATAAGTGCTTCAGACTTAAAAGTAACATTTAGGAAAAGGAGTCCCTGCTCCGAAGAGCTTACAGTCCAATTGGTTGGTAGGAAGAACGTACTGAGACAGTAGGGGGGCATTCTGGTAATTGCGTCTGCAAGGGACCAAGGCTAATGTATGGGATGTTAATTATCAGCCATCGAGCTACTCATATGCTTCCTTAAGCAGGTGTGTTTTAAGGTGGGGTTTAAAGGTGGATAGAGAGGGTGCTAGTCGGTTATTTAGGGGAAGGGCATTCCAGAGGTGTGGGGCAGTCAGTGAGAAGGGTTTAAGGCGGGAGAGGGCTTTAGATACAAAAGGGGTAGAGAGAAGACATCCTTGAGCAGAACACAAGAGCCGGGATGGTGTATAGCGAGAAATTAGGGCTGAGATGTAAGGAGGAGCAGAAGAGTGTAAAGCTTTAAAAGTGAGGAGGAGAATTGAGTGTGTGATACGGGATTTGATAGGAAGCCAGGAGAGGGATTTCAGCAGGGGAGACGCTGAGACATTTAGGAAAGAGCAGAGTGATTCTGGCAGCAGCGTTAAGGATAGATTGTAGGGGAGACAGGTGGGAAGCAGGAAGGCCAGACAACAGGAGGTTACAGTAATGAAGACGGGAGAGAATGAGGGCCTGAGTCAAAGTTTTAGCAGTCGAGCAGCAGAGGAAAGGGCGTATATTTGTAATATTGCGGACGAAAAAGCGACAGGTTTTACAAACGTTTTGAATGTAAGAGGAGTCGAGTGTGACCCCCAGGCAGCGTGCTTGGGCTACTGGGTGAATGATGGTACTTCCAACAGTAATGTAGAAGGAGGGAATAGGGCCAGGTTTGGGAGGAAGTATGAGGAGCTCTGTTTTTGCCATGTTAAATTTAAGGCAGCGAAGGGCCATCCAGGATGATATAGCCAACAGACATTCAGAAACTTTGGTCTATACCAAAGGTGTAACGTCAGGGGTAGAAAAGTAAATGTGTGTGTCGTCAGCATAGAGGTGATATTTGAACCCAAGAGAAGTGATTAGGTCACCTAGAGTGTGTAAAGAGAAAAGAGAAGAAGTCCCAGGACAGAGCCCTTGGGTACCCCCACAGAGAGATTGATAGAGGATGAGGTGTTTGCAAAAGAGACACAAAGTATGCTGGGAGAGGTAAGATGAGATCCAGGAAAGAGCTTTGTTACAAATGCCAAGAGTATGGAGAATATGAAGGAGAAGAGGGTGGTCCACAGTATCAAATGCTGCAGAGAGGTCGAGCAATATGAGAAGAGTGTAATGACCTCTGTCTTTGGCAGCATGGAGGTAATTAGTTATTTTACTGAGGGCTGTCTCAGTAGAGTGAGCAGTGCGGATGCCAGATTGTAGAGGGTCCAGGAGAGAATAGGTGTTGAGAAAATGGAGCAAGCGAGAGAATGCAAGACGTTCAAGGAGTTTAGAGGCAAAAGGCAGGAGGGAGACAGGTCGATAGTTAGTCACATGGGAACACAACTAAAACATCTGAGATTACAATGCAAGATCATGCCCTTTACTTTAACCACTGGGTCTTTCAGAAATAGATATTTTTCTGGGCTAAAACATTACGTATTTGTATTTACAGATATTTTCACGAATAAGGGAATAGTAACAAGGGCCTGTACAGGAATCAAATAGGTAAAAGGCTGTGTCCCATTGTTTGAGCGTTACTTCTGCACAAGCTTGAGCACTCAAAATCATTGTAAGTCACTAATCACTTGGGCAAGATCCACAAAGCTCCACTATTAACGAGGAGTTTTAACACATCGTTAAGTGCGAATGGGTATTTTTAAAGCTCAGTAATGCAAAAGTAAATTATGGCTTACAACAGCACTTAACTGTAATGGACATTAGTGCTAATGATGTGTGTTATGGGAGAGTAGGACAATTACACCAGGGATCAGTACATTAGACAGGACTGCAGAGTTGAACAAAAGTTAATTTATATCGGAAAAGGTGTCCACAAACTTCCAGTACATAAAAAAAACCACACAAACTCGCCCAACTGGGGTAACTGGAACAACCTAAAGTTCTAGGTGCGGGGACCTTCATCCAGAAGCTTACCCCGATAAGCATTCCCAACTTGTGTCGCTGTCCTTGGTAGTATTGGCAGAACTGCTCTTTGCTAACAAGCAGTTTTAAATTCCTCGCCGTTGCTGCACTCCAAACAGCTCTGGCCAACGCTGCACACACAGACCGCAGCAACACTGGATGCTCCAGATCCCTGCACTGGGTCTCCTCCGTTCCTTTCTGCTGACTCCCTGTCAGCTTTTCCTTTACAGGGGCTCTGCCCAGTGGTATAGCTATAGCCCGGGGGTCCGCACTCTTGGGAGCCCGCTCTCTAGTGTGACCAATCAATATTTGTCCCAGCATATTTGCCGACTGCACATGAGCGACCGGCAAACGCGATGCAAACACCAATTGGCCATGCGCGGCCAGCGCAATAGAATTTTTTTACCTGGGGGCCCGCTCATCTATATCTACGCCACTGGCTCTTCCAGTCCCCTGTTAGCACACAGCTTTCACAAAGAATATCAGGTCCAGAATGACTCAGCGGAGGCTGGGGAGGAGTATTTATATCCCCGTCCCAATCAGGGACATGCCAGCTAGTCTCAGTAAGAGCAATAGGTCGGGTCTCTGCACACAACCCCAAACCTGGTTGATGAGATTAATGGGGTTAAAGTTGGGCCAGGAAGCCCAAAATGGCATGCCAAAATATGGTCATTCCTATCCTTAAGATAGTCCACAGGATGTAGACAGATACTATGCCCACACAATTCCCCTCCAAAGTCCTATAATACAGATATAGCCCATGGGCTTATAGATTTCTTGCAGAACAAGTCCACTCAACAGGTGGTTGATCTCTCCCTAGTTCCTCAACAATTGTATTGTATTGTATGTCTTTATTTATATTTAGCGCCATTAATGTACATAGCGCTTCACAGTAATAATAAATGTGGTAATCGAATAAATAACAGATAATATAAATAACAGATCATGGGAATAAGCGCTTTTGACATAAACATAACATTAAGGAAGAGGAGTCCCTGCCCCGAGGAGCTTACAATCTAATTGGTAGGTAGGGAGAACGTACAGAGACAGTAGGAGGGAGTTCTGGTAAGTGCGTCTGCAGGGGGCCAAGCTTTATGTATCATGTGTTCAGAATGTTCACAGTGCTATTCGTATGCTTCTTTAAGCAAGTGTGTCTTAAGGTGGGTCTTAAAGGTGGATAGAGAGGGTGCTAGTCGGGTACTGAGGGGAAGGGCATTCCAGAGGTGTGGGGCAGTCAGTGAAAAAGGTTTAAGGCGGGAGAGGGCTTTAGATACAAAGGGTGTAGAAAGAAGACATCCTTGAGCAGAACGCAAGAGTCGGGATGGTGCATAGCGAGAAATTAGGGCTGAGATGTAAGGAGGAGCAGAAGAGTGTAAAGCTTTAAAAGTGAGGAGAAGAATGGCGTGTGAGATGCGGGATTTGATTGGAAGCCAGGAGAGGGATTTCAGGAGGGGAGATGCTGAGACAGATCTAGGAAAGAGTAGAGTGATTCTGGCAGCAGCGTTTAGGATAGATTGTAGGGGAGACAGGTGAGAGGCAGGAAGGCCGGACAGCAGGAGGTTACAGTAATCAAGACGGGAGAGAATGAGGGCCTGAGTCAGAGTTTTAGCAGTCGAGCAACAGAGGAAAGGGCGTATCTTTTTTATATTGCGGAGGAAAAAGCGACAAGTTTTAGAAATGTTTTGAATGTGAGGGGCGAATGTGAGAGAGGAGTCGAGTGTGACCCCTAGGCAGCGTGCTTGGGCTACTGGGTGAATGATCGTAGTTCCAACAGTAATGTGGAAGGAGGTAGTGGGGCCAGGTTTGGGAGGAAGTATGAGGAGCTCTGTTTTAGCCATGTTGAGTTTAAGGCGACGGAGGGCCATCCAGGATGATATAGCAGAGAGACATTCAGAAACTTTGGTCTGTATAGCAGGTGTAAGGTCGGGTGTTGAAAAGTATATTTGTGTGTCGTCAGCATAGAGGTGATATTTAAACCCAAAAGATGTTATTAGGTCACCTAGAGAGAGTGTGTACAGAGAAAAGAGAAGAGGTCCCAGGACAGAGCCCTGGGGTACCCCCACAGAGAGATCAATAGAGGAGGAGGAGGTGTTAGCAGAAGAGACACTGAAAGTACGATGGGAGAGGTAGGATGAGATCCAGGATAGAGCTTTGTTCCGAATACCAAGAGTATGGAGAATATGAAGGAGAAGAGGGTGGTCCACGGTGTCAAATGCTGCAGAGAGGTCGAGTAATATGAGCAGAGTGTAATGACCTCTGTCTTTGGCAGCATGGAGGTCGTCAGTTATTTTAGTGAGGGCTGTTTCCGTGGAGTGAGCAGTGCGGAAGCCAGATCGTAGAGGGTCTAGGAGAGAATAGGTGTTGAGAAAATGGAGCAAGCAAGAGAATACAAGACGTTCAAGGAGTTTAGAGGAAAAAGGCAGGAGGGAGACAGGTCGATAGTTAGAAAGACAGATAGGGTCAAGCTTGCTGTTTTTGAGTAATGGTATGACTGTTGCATGTTTGAAGGAGGATGGAAAGGTTCCAGAGCAGAGGGAGGAGTTCAAAATGTGTGTGAGCGTAGGGATTATAGTAGGAGCAAGAGGTTTTAGGAGATGGGAGGGAATGGGGTCATGAGGGAAAGTGGTAGAGGGAGAAGAGGCGATCAACAGCGACACATCCTCCTCTGAGACAGTGGAAAAAGAGTCAAGGCAGGCAGGAGGAGAGTTAGGAAGAGGTGTAGGATGGGATGAAGAAACAGAGGGGATGTTCTGCCGTATGGATTCCACCTTTTCCTTAAAATAGTCAGCAAAGTCCTGAGCGGAGATGGAGGAAGGAGAGGCAGCTGAGGGTGGTTTGAGTAGAGTATCAAAGACAGAGAACAGTCGGTGTGGGTTAGACTTGTGCATGTTGATTAGTGCAGAAAAGTAGGCTTGTTTAGCTTGCGAGAGGGCAGAGTTGAAACAGGATAGCATAAATTTGTAGTGAAGGAAGTCTGCGAGAGTGTGAGACTTCCTCCAGAGGCGTTCAGAGGAACGAGTGGAGAAACGCAGCATGCGTGTGTGGGAATTTAGCCAGGGTCTTGGGTTAGAAGGGCGAGTGCGGCAGGGAGAAAGTGGGGCATGTAGATCAAGAGAGGAGGACAAGACAGAGTTGTAGTTCCTGACCAGGTTGTCAGGGTCTGTAGCAGAGCTGAGAGGAGAGGGAGGAGCGTAAAGTGGACTCAAAGTCAGGTAAGTGAATAGAGCGCAGGTTTCTGCAGAACCGGGGTGTAGATGGAGGTGGAGAAGGGGAGAAGCGAGATAGAATTAGGCTTCTCATCTCATTCTCTCTATCAGTGTCCGGGCCTGCAATACCAAACTGATGTGATTCCAGCTCTGTTTGCAAGAGAGAGTTAACTCCTACAGGTCGACACTCTTGAACAGAGATGTACATCACTGATTTACATACTTTAAGATGTACATATATAGGACTGGTACAATAAACTGTACATACATAAATAACTACTTCATATCATTGACAGGTGGCGGTAATGGCGGTTTTAACCTTTATTTAAAAGCTGCCAAATCTACCCCTACTGTCACTATATGCAAAAGAGGAGTTCCCCACATCAACGCCTCTCCACAGAACTCTGTTAAAGCTAATGCCGGGATTTAATGATGCATTAGTTAAGTAATAGCTAAACTTGGCCTTCCTCACATCCAGACCCTGAAATAGGTATTTTACAGCGTCTGGATAAGTGTAAGACTACATTTAGGTATGATTTAACCATCATATTTCAAAGGGTTGTTTTACTCTCCGGTCTTTTAACTTTAATGGTAACTTTACATGGTGTTAAACCCATACGAATAAGATAACAAACGGTCGTTGTTTTCGCATGTAATTAGCTTTGCGGATTCGAGATTTCGATAACTTGACGTTATCAGTCCTGACTTAACGGAGCTCTGTGAATCTGGGCCAAGGTTTTGTACCAAGTAATGCTATGAGGCAATTTAGTATACGTTTTTTTATTCATTGCGTTACGTATGTATTTTGTTAATATATTATGTATTGATATTTTTATTTTATAGGCCAATGTGGAACATTTAACTGAAAAGATGAAAACAGGCATCCAGCGAGGTCTTGTATTAAGGTGCAGAATATATTATGGCCGTATATTTTTTGTTAATGACTGTATACAGTAATGGTTAGAACACAGCCGGTGCTTTTCTATAAATGAATTCCTAGCATATGTTCTTTTACCAATGTTTTTGTCGCAATCAAAAAGTAAATAATGCAATTCAGCCATCTTCATTACAGGGAATAATAGAATACTGAAAATACAATTTTTTTTCTTGTTTTCATGGAGTGTAGCCCAACATCCCTCATCATGTGACAAGCAATGTAGAGGGACACAGCATTAGCCATCTCTCATGAAAATAATGACATTGAAAATCAAATCTCCTATACACTAGTATGTTTAGTATGAACTTCTGACTATTTTGTGCCCAAGTTCCGTAGCCTGGACTGGTAGTGCGACAAACCAGATCTGCCAACTGAGTAAATAATAATAATCCCCAAAGAAAATAAATAGTGTTAACCAAACTGTATACATACAGATCTAGCAGCATTGGGTATGAAAATAGGTACACTTTAGTTCCTGTCATTTTGGGATATAGGAGCTTATAAGCACGAGAGCACCTCCTATGAAGGCACCATAGTACATGCAAAGATAATTTTACCAATAAAATACATTTTTGTATGTATTTATATAGACACATAAAAGTAGCAACTCTGATAAATGTATGATATCTGTCATCAACTTGCTGTTATACCTGAAGATTTTGCGTTTCAGCCACTGGGAGAGAGAGATGGAGCATAGCTGTGCTCTTACACACAGGCAGGAATAGGTATATTTTGTTTTAATAAGTAAAGGACAAAAAATAGTTACAGTATGAGAGAGAGATTCTTACTCATGTACCCATTCATCGTTTACACCTTTCTCATAAAGTGGATTTATGTTCATTTAAGGAATGAAAATTGCAATGAGAATTATACAACAGATTTCATTTACCAACTCTACTCAGAAGAAGGAAAAGGCGTGTTTGACTGCAGAAAGAATGTACTGGGACACATGCAACAGGTAAACAAGTTGTCTAAAAGTATGAGATCAGGTGCAAACAGATTTCCAATATATACAGTACCATTTGTACTTTATGTACCAAGTTGAAAATGCTTTCTTTTTGTTATGTATTTTGGAGTTGTAAAACGCAGATATCAACTTGTTGCCTGTGAAAACACAGTACACACACCTGACAATTTGCAGAGTATCTTCCCCTTAAAAGGGCAATCCCTCCTACGAACAAAGTATACTAATGGCAGAAGCACGTTTGAATGAGTAATGCATTTTGTTTACCAAAGTCTGACAACGTCAAACAAATTATTTGAAAATACTTACAAGTTTGTCTGTAAAAATGGAGAGTCAAGACTTGGGAGGGATTTTATTTCTCTGGCTACTCCCTTTGTTCTGATGTCAGTGTGTTAGTTCAACAAGTTTGCACAGCTGAGCCTCCCACCTCTTCCTCCCGTTATCTGTGTTATTTATTTATAACATGTATTACCAGGAAGTAATACATTGAGAGTTACCGCTCGTTTCCATGTATGTCCTGGCCACCGAGTTATGATGACAAATACATGGTTATATTAAGTGTAATGAAAGGAAGGTAGAAGCGATACCTTAATGGCTTACGCATGGTTAAAAAGAATGCAAGCTTTCCGGGCTACCCATGACCCTTCTTGAGGCAATAAAGGGAGCCAAGTGATTCTGAAAGCTTTCACCCTTTCAAACCATTTACAATGCAATGCATAACGTCTACCAGTCTATGGGCTAACACAGTACCATTCTTTACCATTGTAAGCAGAATTTGTAACACTGACTGTCATTATATGTAATGTTTGATACTGTTACAGGGTGGTGCACCTTCCCCATTTGACAGAAACTTTGGCACGAAAATCTCTGCAAAGGCTATTCAGTGGATCTCCAGGAAATTAAAGGAAACCTATCGAGGAGGTGCAAAATATTTAAAGATTAACTTTTTCTTACAGTATTTGGACTAGACCTCAGCCTATTTTTGTTATCAATACAAAAAGTTGAAAGCGTAAATCTAATTTTCAAAGGCTGCTCATCGCTATATATTACTAGCTGTGTACTGCTGCGGCCAGCTTCAGTCTCACACTTACCGTCTTGTCCCGCGGCTGTTTTCGGGCTGGCGCCGAACTTGGCCGCGCGCCAGCCGCATCTTCCCCGCATCCTTCCCCTCGTTCGCGACCTCTGCCTCTGCTCTGCCCTGCTTCTCCGGGTCCCCTCTGCTTCCCACATCCCCCCCTTACCCCGCCACCACCTTCCGGGAACCCTGGGCACGCGCGCGCACGCACCCTGGCACGCGTGACCACGCATCATGACGCGCGGCACGCGGCGGGAAAAAAAACCAGCTGCGTCTGCCCGCACATTGCGGTGGCGGCCGCTGAAGACTCAGCTCGGCCGCCACTGTAACTTTAGGTACACCTAGAATCCATACATGTTAACGTACTACAAAGTAATTGTGGCACTAAAAATACTTCATGACTAAAGTAATTACTGTAGATGTCCACAAGTTTCTTGCATTTTTCCCTTAATGTGTTGCTGCACAGCTCTAAGCAATTAGTGATGTGAATAACTAAATGTACTTTTCTTTTTTTTTTGCCTTGTTTTTGTGCTGGATTTTCGGGACTTAGATGAAGGTAATATTTCATTCTTGGTGCACATGCTTAACTGACGTTACAAATATCAACAAATGAGAATCAAACTATGGATAATACACAGAGAGGAAAATGCTTGTGTCAAGTCAGTGTTTCTCAACCAAGGTGGCGAGGAATCCCGGTAGGCCAAGCGTGCCTCAGCTCAAGGGGAAAAACTCCACATGTGCTTAGTAGGCTCCTCCCGCGCTGCCTGGAGACGTACAGTAATTATTGCAATCCGCTTCTCCGCTCAGAATCGCACACAGGGAAGCCTCACCATCCCCAAGCAGAGCAGAATGCGCCCACAGAGCAGCCGACATGTTTGTCCTCATCTGTATGTAACTAACCATTGCAGAATATGGTGGCGTCTCACAAATAAACCATAATAAAGTCTCTCACCTCCTCACATAACAGAATTCGCCACCAACAAGAAAACTATTTGCCCACCATGCTATTTACATTATTTCATTCTTTTCAATTTGATGTGTATTTTAAAATGTATAAAACATTGTGGGAAAGGTGTTTTGAGATATTAATGGCATGTTGCAGTTCTTATATTTCTCTCCAAATGTAAGTCATTAAAATAGTTGTGGGTATCCATTTACAGGCAAAGTATTTGCAAACACAGAGGACAGTGTTTGTCTGCTAGGGATGCGCAGACGTAACCTCCACTTTCAGCCAGTCATTCAGCTGAAGGCTGAAACGGACTTCAAGTAAGTAGGCAAAATACCACTGTAGGCGTTTTAAAAATCAAGAGGAACAATAAAACCTCCTGCGTAAATAATATACCCGGAAGATGAATAGGTTTAATTCAACTGTATATATACCGTCCCACCAGCATTGGGCACATGAAAATAGGTACACTTTAGTTCCTCTGTCATTGTGGGATATAGGAGCTTAGAAGCAACTGAGCACCTATCAAGGCACCATAGTACATGCAAAGATCATTTTACCAATAAAACACATTTCTGAATTTGCAACTTTTCTTGCATCTACCCCACTCCAAACCATTACACATCAAGCTTGAAATATTTGCCATTAATTTGGCATGAACCGTCATTTTAAAAACATTAATTCTAACATCTATGTCCCAAAATCATTTCCACCTATGTTGGCTTACGTGCAGTAACATGCAATTTATGATGCAAGAAAAGCGTTTTTAGAGAAACGCATATTGATGAGATGGATCACGTTCTCAGCCTTGTCATTTTACTCAGTTTGCCATCATAAACTCACCATGTTTTATGGGAAATAGTGTATTTATATATCTCCGAGATCTGGGTGAAATGTAAGAAATCTGATAAACAGGTTTTTCCCAGGGGACATAGATGCAAGCAGAAATACGAAAAAATAAATGTGCTTCAATGCTCATTTCATAGCACCCAGGTTCTAATGGTTCTTCTTGCACTCAAACATGAGGCTAAATACTGTATACATAATGCAAGTTGTATTATCTGATTTAGTTTACTTGCCGATTATTGTTGCAGGGAACGTACTAAATATGGACATACAGATGGCCTCGTTGCCAAGCTTTATCAAAAGATAAGGAACTAGGTTAAATTCTCTCTGTAATCAAACCATGTTTCCAATTAATGCAAATGCAAACAATGTAACCTTTTAAATGTACATTCAAATCTGATACCTAATTCATGACAGCATTAACTTTATAGGTAACAAGAATGTTTTTTTTCACACAGGCACAGAATTCCGCAGGAACAGTGGTGGTTGAAACTGCGTCCACTGATGAAAATTCTGGCCAAATACAAAACTAGCTATGACATTTCAGATGCTGGACAGCTGGAACATGTTCATGTGCCCAGACCAAAACATGTGGAAGCAGCAGCCATTTGAGCTTACCAATCACAATGTCAAACCTGTTATAATAGCCCATCTACATTGTCTGTTATAATGTAATAGAATATATCGGTTACTGCTTTGTTTTTTGTAAGTTAAGTTATATTGGTCCAGCACTTTGTGTCCACACAATTTATTTGTCATGTCTTGTCTTTAACATAGAAAATATATATAAAAAATATATCTAAAAGAAAGTATATAAACACAACTCAATTTTCAGAAAAGAGCAAAATAACACTTCTAAATAGTTTAATTTCACACGTTTTATTCCCTAGTGCAAAATTAACCTTTTTGCCATAGAAGTAAAGCAGATGAAAACGTTCACACCTCAGAGCCTTCCCAATAATGTGGTGTGTGTAGTTAAGTTCTCCATTTATTGCACTTTGTATTAGAGGTTGTGGATCCACATATATTTGTATCATTATTTTTTCAGTGGCAAGTTCCTTGAAACTGTTGGTGTAACGAAAATAAAGGTACTGTTGGAAACCAATGTGAAATGTTGTAATCTGATATTTGTGTGCATCTGAACATGTGAAAGTGGTGGGTGCTAGTGTAGTAAGATGACCTCAAAACCTATTGGGCCACATATACAGCGGTGCTACTCCACAAGACATCTTCTGGCGCCCGGAGACACCTTACATTTTAATGGGCTGTAAGGAGTCTTCCGCCATGGAAGAGGTTTCTTGGTGTGTTACCGCTTAATAAATCTAGCCAGTTAGGTTGAAAACTGCACATGTAGGAGGTGAATTCTAAATTCTTCTTGATAAAGTGCATAACCTGCACGAAACACGTAGAAGGTTGGCACTCTTCGCTTTTTTTTGCATTTTCAATAAAGTAGTTATTTTTGCTAGACCTGCCTCTCTGTTTGCTGTGCGCTGCACACACATTTTTTTTGGAATCTTTGGATTTGGACACAGCTGCACGCCTAGGAAGACTGCTCGGGACAACATGAGTACACATTACCTAAGGGCCAACCCAATGAGGAGGGGAGGGTTATTCCTATGCTCACCCCCTACTTTCAGGGCAACATAGAGCCCTTTATATACGTTCAGATTGACTGGCATAGTCTCATTGTTTATAGCACCCAGCGTGTCTATCCTTATCATTGGACTATATCATGTGGATAGGACCAGGCACTTGAGCACCACCCCTTCTTTGTAAACATGGGATTCTAAATTCAATCTGTTATTCAAAATACCTGAATTATGACAAGTCTTTGTAAAAATTGACACTTATTTTATTCACTTAATTATTTTACAACTATTTCAGTCAGGACCGTTTGAAGAATATCCCATAGCATCTGTGATAGATTTATTTTTCCCCTGGCTGGCAAAATTAGTATTTCTACACATTCTTAAGCAAATAAATTTCAAGATATGTGAAGAATGATAATCTCTAAACTGAACATTTGTATGTTAAATTACCTTGTTCTTCTAAAAAGAAAACATACCATATAGCCCAGAGCTTTATGTGTACTTATGCCCAAGTCACTGAATTTAGAAATGTGGATTCTAGACCCAACACTTTATTGTAGGGTACAATAAAAGGAGCAACAACCAACAGTTGTACTGTATTATGGCAAAGATTTGCAACATGAGGGGGAAAACAAAATAAGATTTATGTAATCTACAGGGATGGTCAAGGGCAGTGATTAAACCAGGGTTCAGCGGAAGACTGGCGCTCCGTAGAGCAGTCCCAGGGGTTCAGTCTAGCCGCCCGCAGCAGCTTTCCTGGCTCTCTCTTTTTGCCCCGAGCCTGCTCACAGCCACGCTCCTGCAGTGTGGCACTTCCGGTGCCTGCTGCTAGCGTCCGTGCCGCCTCCTGCCCGCAGCCGTCTCCTGCATGCCGCTGCCTGCTGTATGGGGGGGGGGGGTGTGGGGGGAGAGTGGGAGATGGTGGGGGGGAGAGATATGGGAGATGCAGGGAGGGGGGTGATATGAGGGAGATGGGAGTTGCAGGGGGGTATATGAGGGTGATGTGAGATGCAGGAGAGGTGGGTATATGAGGTTGACGATGAAGGGTGCTGGGGGAGATATGAGGATGATGATTTTACCCCTGCAGCCTGATTAAGGTAGGGGCGAGTGAGAGGAGAGGGAGGGGGAGTGAGTGAGGAAAAGAGGGAGTAAGTGAGACGCAGGGGTAAGATAAATACATACGAGGCGGGAGGGGGGGGAAGAGAGTGAGACGGAGGGGAGAGAAATACATGGGTAGAGGGTGGGAAATAGAGGGGGCTCGTGAGGTGTGAAATTAACCTAAGGACGCTCTTATAGTGCCGGTGACGCTAACGTCATGCTGCGGTCGCTTGAAAAAGCTAAATTGAAGTGACTTCCAGCAATCGCGACCAAGCCGTCGCGCCGTCCTTTCGCACCTACTATAAGCGCACACAACGGCGCCAATACATTTGTTTTGACGCGGTGTCGCCAGCACTAAGCGCGGCCTAATGTGTGTCAGCCAGATAGGGGTTCCCAGAGATTTTTCGAATTACTTCAAGGGTTCCTCCAAACAAAAAAGGTTGGGAATCGCTGCTTTAAGGTCACTTGTTTGTCACTTTCCACTTTCCTAAGACTTGCCTATATGAGTAGCTTTACTGTTATAGACCAGTTTTTAACTAGTCCATGGGAGAAGCACAGGGATTCCACTTTCTGTTCTTCACATGTAAGGCCATTTGTTTTGCTAGCAGCAGGCTCCCTACACTGAGAAGCGCAGCAAATATATATTTGTTTATAGGCTAGATGAACCTTCCCACAATTTCTACTGTTTTTATTTCACAATAAAATGACACTAGAATTAATGATAAAATTGAAGATTTTTTTGGCCATGACAACTAAATATGAAAAGTTGTACAAATAAAGAGAAATCAATAATTAGTGAGAGTTTTATACAAGTCATTTATTTGGCATCATTGAAATGTAAAGGCGTAAAAATATCCTACAATAGCTTGATTTAAGTACCTATAAATATATATTCAGGACACCGGACATTAATACCTAAACATATTTTTCTATGAATTCCTTCGTCAAGAAATAATTCATCGAATTATCCATGAGGGATCTTTTGCAATGGTTGCATTTTCCGGCCCCAGAATAGCAGTTCCTTGGGTGCAGTGACCAGCAGTTAAATACCTACAACCAAACAGAAATGTATTATAATTGTGATGCGTTTCATGATTTGTACACATGTGATACTACTTAACACAAATAAACTTACTTATTAGTGACATTAATCAGATCAGAATGGCTGACAGCAAAAAGTTGTTCTCTATGACTCTGCCTCATCTCATCAGTGATTCCATTAAAGAAACTATCCATTCCTAAAATAAAATGTACAACACGTGTTATGGAACAGCCGGGGTGATGCAACAATTAGAAAATGACATTTTCAGAATCATTAAAAAACAGAACGACGCAGCATTTCCTTTATCCCATTCCTGAGAACATCACGGGAAGCAATCTGCTTTGTGGAATGCTTATACTGTGCAAAGTAAATACACAGTGGTGACAAGCACAAGCTTGTTCAAATACTATACAAGATTGATTTTGCATTCCATTGTCAAAGGTATACGAAAATTTGTGGGATCATTTATTGGGAGCTACTGATGACGTAACATGCAACACTACTTAGAAAATTCAACCTATGCCTTTTTGTGTGTTTTTCTTGCATTTATTTGAAACTTGTGCCCCTTACAAAATGGCACAGCTTTAAGACAAATTACCTTGCTGGTGTTTCTTTTTTTATAGTTTGGGTGCATTAAAAATTGCTGGGGAAAAAGTGGTCAAATTTGAATGAGAATATGAAATGAAAAAGATTTTAGCGCCCAAAATTATCTCAATCAAATTGTAACCCCAAAGTTAAAGCAAATAAATGGTTTAACACAGAGTACAGCAGACGGCACACGTTTTACAAAGCTGCACCAGATAGACAACTACTACTATCCATAAATAGGAAATATCTGCTAGTGACTGTTATTTAAGGCACCTAAAACAATGTTAGGCTAAGGCCCCGCTCCCTCCGTCAGCGCTCCCGCACTGCAGACAGGCGGGGCGCTGACATACACAGACCACGATATGCGTTCTGTAGGGAGCCGGAGCGGGAAGTGGGCGGGAGTGGGAGGCTTGAGCGGAGGGGGGGTGTGGCTTGAGCGGAGGGGGGGCGTGGCTTGAGCGGAGGGGGGCGTGGCTTGAGCGGAGGGACCCGCTACTCTCCCTCCACGGGCTCAGGCTGGAGCTGCTGATTGAAGTAATCACAAGCAACACACACACACTCATACACACACGCAGGCACTCATACACACACGCAAGCACTCTCATACACACACGCAGGCACACACACACAAACACAGAAACAGAGGCAGGCACTCCACACTCTCCTCCCCGCTCCCCGAAGCCTCCCCTCCTCCCGAAGCCTCCCCTCCTCATTGGCTCACAGCCACACCACGTGACGACGCTAGGGATTACAATTCTCTTGAATCCCCTAGCGGCTGACGCGTCACAGCGTGTAGTGAGCTGTGCAGCCAGGGGGGACCCGGACCGGCTCGGGATGATTCCCCTGCTGGTGGGGAAAGCCCGTGCAGCCGCCCGCGCCGCCGGGCGCAGCGGGTCCCAGGCCTAACAAAGGCTTTAATGGTTCAATACACTTTTCACTTATATTTTTTTTTTTTTAACTTGGCTATTTTTATGAATAAAGTGCATAAGGCCTACTTGCAATTTAATTTTGTGACTACTGGACTTCAAATTACATTATCTGGGCCTACGAGAGAAAGTTGTGAAGAAAGATCATGTCCTGTACAACAAAGAAGCAAAGATGTATGAAGACAATCTGAATATTAGACATACCTTTATCGGAAGGAGCAATGGGAGAATCAACTGCTGAAAACACTGATAGTTTTGCTTCGTCTATGTCTTCCTGGGTAAATGTTCCTGATTTGGCCCACTCAATTGCTTTTTCAAATGATGACAACGTTGACAATAAATTTGGATCCCTAAAAAAAAAAAAAAAAATGTATACGATTACTTTTGGGGTGGTTAAAAATATATAAATATATAGGAGCCCGGGGGGTGGGAGGGAGACACGAGCACACATACACACTCCTCCCCCATGCCAGTGGGCATCCCCTCACTGAGCTGTGTGGCGGTGCTTTGACCTGTCAATCAGGTCACTCATCACTGCGCCCATCACAGGCATCAGGGGACATTTTATGTGCCCAGAATCACTTTTTTTTTTCTGGAAACAAAAACACTGCAATTCTATTCTCATTTCGTTTTCCTCCCCAAAATGCATATACTGTAAGCTCTCCGTGACAGATTCTGACTTAAGTATTACGCATCATTTGTAATGGAAATAAACATTTTATTCCCCTGTTAATATCATATGGCATCTCAAATTGAGAAGCAGAGTACACTGTCTGTATACAAGAAGTAGCACCAATGTGTCCCTGTTCTTACCTATAGGAGTAGAAAGTGAAGATCCCATTAAAGCTGAGCTTAGCGCCACCTCCGTACGCGCCTCCTTTCTCTCGGATTTCCCCATGAAGAAATTTAGCTGTCATTAGTCGCCCAAGTATACGAAGGCTAAATAAGAGAGAATTAACAGATATCAGTCCCATCGCAAGATAATGAAAAAAGATCAAAGGAAACATTAATGCTATATTGTTTCAACAACATTGTATATAGTCACAGAAGTCTCCTTTTATTTATAATATCCTCAAAACATGTCTCAAACTGAACTCTCTCCTCACACTCCAGTGTGTTCCCATGTTACATACAGGCATACCCCGCATTAACGTACGCAATAAGTCCAGAGCATGTATGTAAAGCGAAAATGTAGTTAAAGAGATGCACCTCCTTTTCCCCCACTTATCGATGCATGTACTGTACTACAATCGTCATATACGTGCATAACTGATGTAAATAAGGCATTTGTAACAGGCTCTATAGTCTCCCCGCTTGCGCACAGCTTCGGTACAGGTATGGAGCTGGTATTGCTGTTCAGGACGTGCTGACAGACGCATGCGTGAGCTGCCGTTTGCCTATTGGGCGATATGTCCTTAAAGTGAGTGTCCTTAAACCACCCCGCCCCCATTTTTTTCCCCACCAGCAGGAGAGGTCCGTGGAGCTGAATTGCTCTATTCCTAGCTCTGGTTTACAAGATGTTTACCTTTGTATGTGCTGTGCTGGTACAAAGGCAATAACATCAAATATGGCTGCTGAAGTGGTCCAAAAGGACGGTGCAATATAATGCTCTGACATTGCAGCTTCCTATTGGCCCATGGCAGCAAGGCTTGGATGGCAGTCATATACATTTCCCAAAAGGGATAGGAAGCATTAACGCATAAATGAAGGTAAAATATATCAGAATCCAGGAGGTCGTGGAGACAAAAAGCATGGTTCTGCTCCAGGAGCCCCCACGAGTCTGCACAAAATAAATAAATATTAAAAAAAGCCTGTAAAACCAAATAGGAGTAAGAGGGACTGCCAATGTAATATGCACAGTTAATATGGAGAGCATGAGCGCACCCACTTGTCCAACACAGGTTTCCTAAGCTTAAAAGGTCAACAACATCAAACATGGTGTTCAAGCTTCATGTATTATTATTGAAGGACATGAAAATTGGATTTATAACAAACTCCATTTAAACTATATTAATTTGCAATTCCAATACATTTTTTTTTTACCCGGCACATCATTGAGTTATTTCTTACCTGCCATAGTCGGCGGCTGTGTAAGGGACAGTTCTTACACATTCACCAACATAATTTACTGGAAAGGGTAGGGAAAAGTGCGTTTTCATCTGACATGGTTTGAAGGTTGGATCCTTTAAAAAGATTTATAACAGTAGTCAATTGGTTTAGCAAACAATAAAACAAATTGTTTTGAGGTAATCAATAAAATTACATGGAAGTCTAACAGGTAGCGAAAAACAGAAAACTATTTGTAAAATAATGTACACACCATCAGTTACAAGTCCTTCATGGGGGCAAAGATATTCACTGATCCTGTTTAAAGGAGCAAAACGTGAAATCTTATATGGGGTTTTTATTTTTATTTTTTATTTAAAGAAATCCGTTCTGTAATATTAGATAGTGACTTTTTTCTAAATTATTATTTTAATTCAACTCCATGCCATTTTTTAAATTAATTTTACTATACCGAACATACTTTGATTTCTATAGCTGGTTTTAGCACACCTCGCCAGCAATGCAAGATCTTTGCAACACTTTCCTGTTTGCTAGAAATATTGACAACAAATTATCAGAGTTTGAGCAAGAAACTAACAATAGTCAATGTACCTTAGTAATATATGGATACATTGTTACACTGACTGAAGGATTGATTGGAACGGTAAGGCGGCCATTTCCTTAGGCACATACAGTATCAGGATTTTTACAGATTTATAACAGGAGCACCAAACGATTGCCAGCTTAGGTCAGAATGCAGAATTATATATTGTCACATTCTTTACAAATGACACACAAAAGGGAGGGAGGGAGGGGGAGAGAGAGAGGGGGAGAGAGAGGGGGAGAGAGAGGCGGAGAGAGAGGCGGAGAGAGAGGCGGAGAGAGAGGGGGAGAGAGAGGGGGAGAGAGAGGGGGAGAGAGAGGGGGAGAGAGAGAGGGAGAGAGAGAGAGAGAGAGAGAGAGAGAGAGAGAGAATGTAGTATTGCCGCTTCAAGAACAAGTTTGTATCAGAGCAATGAAGAACTGCATGGTCTCAGAATGGGAGAGGCAAGAATGGATAACAAAATCAAAAATATAATTAAAGTACAAGCTATAAAAAAAAATATATTACTGTTAATAGATTACTATAATGCAACTGAGCTAATTATTGTACCAGATTTAATCTGTTTTTATAGGTTTTCAAATATTAATATAGTGATTAACTCACACAAATCAGCTTCCTTTTGGCTTTCGGGGAATTAGATGCTTCACTTCCAAGAGATGCAGGATTTGAAGATTTCTGTAGATTTACAACAAATATGATTTGTAATGAGCTGTAAATAAGAATACGCACCAGCAACAAAAATACTTCAGCATTTTACTTATAGATTTTGAAGAGATTACCCAGAGTCCTAGGAATGCCTTCTTTATAAAAAAAAAATACACCCTTTCTATAGCAAGTCTCTAAAGACCTGCGATGAAACAACAGTCTCGTGCTGCTTGAGTAATAGCCAGATGTGTTGCTACTGTACGTGGTGAAAAATAGTGTCCATAATATTGTATTTGAAATAAATAAAAAAATAATTTAAGCTTCTATTATTACAAAGGAGAGCCCCACGACACACTGAATTGTCTGCTTCACCAGAATGTAAAACAACTACAAATGAACTATCCACACTTCCAGCATTGATGAGTTTTATAATCTACATTATAGATAAATCATATGAAAAATATATATTTCAATTAAATATGTAAAAAATTTCAAACATAAAATATATTACATCATAGGGTTATATGCCATTAAATATGAATTAGGAAAAGGTAAATCATGCTTCCACGCTTTTATTTTGGTTACGTTTTTTCCCCTCCGAGCTCAAGCACTACATTTTCTACAAAAACAAAACCAATCTAAACCAAAATGAGCTTACATTTCTAAGGCCTCGGACATGGTATGGCAGACCGTGCGGACGCGTTCGCACCCTGAGCGCACAGACTGCCTTAAGGCAGTGTTCGCTTCCATGCGGCGTGCGTGCGCGTTGCATGAGAAATCAGTTAAACTGATTTCTCAATGCGACAGACACGTCACGTGAGCGGTTCTCCCAATCAGGGCGAACCAGCTCCGTGACGTCACTGGGAATGCCCCCAGGATCGCCCCCCACGGCCCTCCTGGTAAGGCCCGGGTAAGCACCCGCTTTCCCTCAGCCTCCGCACGGGCTGCGGCCACGCTGCAGCTAAGTGCGCTCATGCTTGAGAGCGGTGACATCACCAGCTCTCCAAGTATGAGCGCTCAGTTGTCCTGCAATAATTTGAGAGCAGGAGTGGGGGGGGGGGGGCATGGCAATTAAGGAAGGGGGCGTGTCATTGGCTCAATTAGGTGTGTGTGTCTGGCTTTCCCTCCAATCCCCCCCCCCCCCCCCGCCATCCCTCTCTGGTGAATCTCCACGCTGATTGGTTACAAAACAGTCATATAACCATTCTCAGCACTTGGGAATCAAATTGCCAGGTCTCTCCAAGCACTGAGCTTTGGAGAATGTACGGGCACGAGCCGCGTGAGCGTGGCCGTATTGATTGGCTGTAATTGAAGTGAGCGCGCTTGCGTCACCACAGCCTAACAGTTCAAAAGTCTATCTGCCAACGAATGAGGAATGTAACATTTTACGTGTGTGACTAATAAGTATAACGTCTGCACAATGCGCACAAAACTTCTTCGCACATTTTCCGTAAATTCTTCTTTTTTTTTTTTATAAACATTTTTGCTGAAGTTCGCACTGCTTGAAAATAATGACCAAGTCAAAGAGCGGTCACGTCATCACTATGTGCTGGAGGGGCTGTGGCCCCTCTAGAACTCAAAGGGTCCATGAGTGTGTATGGCAAAGTCCATTTTAACCTCCCATGCATGCACATTTTCAGCAACTCATACAACCTGGATTCAACTACACAATTAAAAAAAGGTGGAATTGCAATTTTTTTGTAAAAAAAACCTGTAAAAGGACTTTGCAACCACAAGGGAATTAAATGTTAGCCAACATTGTACTGTATTTCTGGGTCCTAGAACACATTTTTTGTAACTTTTTTTATTTAACACACACACACACACACACACACACACACACACACACACACACACACACACACTATTCAATTCTAAATCATCAAAAACCACAAAACAGAGCCAGAAATAAGGCTGGTGGCGCTGCTATGGGAAAAATATATGAAAACACAAAAGAGAAAAAAAACAAACAAATGAAGCACTCTGATTAAATGCAAAAGTAATAAATGTATTTAACCAATAAAGACAGAAAATAATAAATCAGACAGATTAAGATCAGACGGGGACCTGAAAGAGAAACCTACTACTATGCTGCAATTAGCACTAACCAGAGCTATTTAATACTAAAGGACAGATATGACCTTCTCAGAGAAATCACTTGCAACACTATATAGTAGATAGACATGTCCAGATAATTACTTTCAATAGGAACAATTTTGATCCCACTGTCAATTTTGGTATGGTACAGGTCCCGGCAAGAATAATCACCCAACAACCGTTTCGCCAATGCAGGTTTCTTCCGAGAATGAACTCTAGAGAATCACTACCGGAAGAAGCCTGCATTGGCGAAACGGTTGTCTGGTGTTTGTTCTTGCCAGGACCTGTACCTCTGCTTCATTTCTTCACATCCCCCTGCTAAGCGCTGCACGAGGGGCTGTGTCTCCGATGTTCATCTCAAGGAGCCCTGTGGATGCTCGAGAGTTCTCTATATCAGATGACTGCTGAGTGACTCCATGGATGCCTAATTTTGCTGACAGTGTAAGTGCTCTTAAAAGAATCTAAGTGCATACTAGCACTGAGTATGATTACCAGGACATCATCTGCTTCGCTGATACCATGAGGGATTACTTGGTGAAGTATTGATTTTATTTTGCTCAAGCCTGCAATGTACTGTCCAGGACTCTCTCACTCCAAGTGGCAACTATTGTTGCAATTACCCTTCAGTACTTATACCCTGTACTGATACATGTTTCTCTTTGCAACGATTTTGAACTCGATGTTCCCACGGTCATTAGGATTTGGATACATAACAAGTGATTCCTATAGTACTATCAATACTAATTGTGCATGATATTTGACCCTGTTTATTCATTCTGCTGGGTTCCAGTTCTGTTCCACCTAGTACTGTGTACATTTCTCTGCATTTTTGTGTCGTTAGTGGACCGGCCGGTCTATACTTTCAATGGGAACAATTTTGATCCCACTGTCAGTTTTGGTAATTATTTGGACATTTCTATCTACTATGTAGTTTTGCAAGTGATTTCTCTGAGAAGGTTATAGCTGTCCCTTAGTATTAAATAGCTCTGGTTAGTGCCAATTGCAGCATAGTAGTAGGTTTCTCTATCAGGTCCCTGCCTAATATTAATCTGTCTGTTTTATTATTCTCTGGCTTTATTGGTTAAATACATTTATTACTTTTGCATTTCATCATAGTGCTTCATATGGGCTTACACAACACACACACACACACACACACACACACACACACAAACACACACACACAGTGGGTGAAAAAGGCAACAAGAAACCTCCACCGTTAGCATATAGCAAATAAAAAGATCACTTGTGAGCACATTCACATGTCTTAGGCAGGTCTGCAACCTTGCCTTTCACCATTATCACCCAGCATACAGTGTTTCCACTGCAACAAGGGATTCTGGGAAATGACATGCTAATGAGCACACCGTGTCACCTTTTGCCTGAAAAACCATTGTTACATGGAGCCCATATAAGCTAATGCTCGCTGTTAACACAGCTTTAAAGCACAGCATGGGAATCAGATGCAAAGCCAGAGAAACCATTCACAGACATGTTTCAACCTTAATGGGTATCATCAGTGTGAAGTTGGTTGTACTGCTGGCTTTGGAATTTTCAAGGCTGTAGGGTTTACCATCACGTTTTAAGTTATGGTGGGTGAAAAAGGCAACAAGAAACCTCCACCGTATTGCCTATAGCAAATTGTTATTTATACACACACATACTAGCACTTTTACTTGCCTCAATAACATGGGGACGAACAGGTTTCTGCTCCTTTTTACTCTTATGGATTCCCACCAAGAAGTGTTCTATTTCCTTTGATGCCAGTGACATCTGCTGAGGTGTTGCATTCACAGAGCACCTGTTGGATATGAATAAAGGGTTCTTAATTTTTTATTAAACCTATTACAGAATATCTATCCCAAAACAGTATACCAAACCTGCTCAGGTTTTTTGTTCATGCACCTCTGGTAAAATCCCTTGCGCTCCTCCACCAATTTCAAGAAAATCCACAGCTCATTGTTGTAAATCTTTCCATTTAACTGTACGTTATGAGAATTATTCGCCAAACTTTAAGGCTGAATAGATCTCTATAATATTCACCAACAAAATTAGCAAGAAGCCAATTCTCTTCAAAATGAACATCCTGCCATTTTACAAACAAATACTTTTGTTTTGCACCCATGGTATCTCAAAGACAAAAGGATGTACAAAATACTTTCCGAAACCTATACCAAATACAGAATATCGGCCTCCTGTGGGTTGCTTCAGATACTGTACTTTTTTGTTTTGTTCCATAGTGGACAATCTGATACAGACTTTATAATAGGCCTGTAACAAGACTAAAGCATCTGAGTAAATCTGAGTAAATAGGGGATCAAGCCTCAGCACCTATACCGTACAAGGGAGAATGTAGTTATGTCCGTACCAAGATCCCCATGTATGTTGATGTAACAATAAAACTTCTGTTGAATGAATAAAGTTCCTAGTGCCTATCATTGCTACCGCATCGCCTAGCCAAACAAATCCAGCACCTGACAAGGTAATACTCCCTGAGTAAGCTCCCAGTATAAGAGAGACCTATGTAAAATCCCTAGAAGTTGGACAGGGTGGGTTACACACCACACACACATTGTATTTTGCACAATCTTAAGACCATACATGAAGTGATTTATTTGATCATTAGTATTCTTTTTGGTAGTAATAAAATTACTAAACTATACTGCATATCAATACTGTAGGTCGTGTGGAGGCTTCAGTCTACTGGTCCAAATAGAACTACAAAGTGTCATGTGTATATACTAGGTAAATAATGCTCAATATTCCCTTTTTAATTGCGGAGAAACAGCAAGAAACTGTGCAATTACCTTATGTTGTCCCTTAGTAGTACGTACTTCCTAATACGTGACAACTTGCGTAACAATCCACTCATATCGGACATTTCTGCTATTCTTTTCATTAGTTTTATCTAAAAGAAAAAAAATATTCAAAAGTAATTTTTCTATAGACAACTCCTCAAAATACAATTAAGGCAAGATACAGTAGGTATACTTTAGACAGATACTTTAAAAAAGTCATAATAGAAGAGCTGTGAAATGCAATAGGTATATAGACATATCAAACAAACAATAGGCGACAATGGAAAATGTAGTGTTAATATAAAAAAGTCTAACCGTACAGATTATCTAATTAACGAAAAATGTAACTGCATGGCCTAGTTACCTGGTCCATGCCACTGAAGATCTCTTGGAGTTCTCCTGCAGGGGTGAGTGTTCTACTGGCACGAACAGAGGCGTACAAGTGTCCAGAATCTGGTATCCCATTTGACATTTCTTGGGCACTCATACGCACTAAAACTCTTAATCGTTCCTCATCGTCAAAATGGGGACTATAAGAAAATAGCGACATCTACAGAAAGCCATTCAAAATGATCATCCTTTTCAGCACATTTACAGCTGTTTAATGATTCTAATATAATACAAGTGCAAGATTAATACAATTATTTTTTTTCCTGCAGAAATCAATATACACACACTATGTGCTACCTAGTGTTTGTGATTAAAAAGCAGTCACGACCTTTATTACGTGAACCCATGAGAATGGCCTTTTTTAGTATATACTGCATAAATATTTGCATAAACATGTTAAATACTAATAAAAACATACTTGTTAAATATTTCACTCCATAGATGCATCATGTCAGGCATATTTCTATCTAAGCACAGTGAGGAGAAGATCACCCCCTAGAGACAAAGAAAACAAAATAACATGCATTTACTTTTACAAATCAATAGAAAACAAAAGCTGGGAAAACAGAGAACAATTGGATAAATATGTCTAACTTTCCTTACTGTAAACCAGCTATGATATCGAAGCTGCTTGATCATTAATGAAGTGTAAGTTTCGCATTTCAACAGCTGCACAAACGAATAATAAAGTGCAAGAGGGACAAGGAATAGATAATAACGTGTTTATTCCTGCATTGCTTAGGTTAAATAAAGATGGAAGATGATGGATTACACGAGCAGTAGTATAGGCAGCTACAGAAATGTCAGGGGCACGTACAGTCTATTATTTGGTATTCGATAAGGCAGACTTGGAGAAATCACATGGCTTTATCTGCCATCTATTTGTTATGTTTAAACATTTTGCTTCACCTGCTCATAAGCGTCCAAGTTCGAGTCATCTGGCATGATGTGCGGGCAGACAGACATACCTCCCGTCGTCAGCTCCATTTGTTGAGCTTGTTCTCTGTAATTATAGACTCCGCAGCCCATCCTGTACAAGAGACAGTGACATCTGTTATCACAATGTATGCTCCAGCTGTTTTATAACATCAAAAAAACTTCCAAGCACAAAGATTAAAAAAAAAAAGAGCCTTTCTATAAAGTAACGATAGTAAATCATTGCCCGGTTTCAACATGTTACATGTATACAGACTACGGTTGGATTACAAACAGAACCGACAATTCTTTTCAATGTTTTTATGGCCTATTCTTTTTTACCATTTATTTTAGTAAATGTATTTTTTAGAATAAAAACATTTGTAACCATTTGACATTATGAAAATCCATGGAAATAAATGGAAGATATAGTTTGAAAAAAAAAAAAAAATCTACTTTTTTTTTAATTTTTGAAAAAGGACCAAGTGGGAAAACGAAACGTGGATGTTGTTAGTGTATATGTATTTAAATATTCACTTTTCTGTACCAGTCTAATGAAGTGCAGACTTCCAAAAAAATGTTTGCACTAGCTCTACCAGCTGTCTGGATTTGCACACATCCGTGGCAGTAACTATTAATGTTTCAAGAACTGCAAGTGCGCCTCTTATTTTGTGAATGAACGGAGGGTGATAGAATTGGTCTCATTATAAAATATATTCTCTTGTTAAAAAAAAAAAAGTCACTACTGAGGTAGTCACTTATTTTTCACAATGCAAACTATATCCATACTAGTGATAAATGGCAGTATTAGCCAACCATTGCCTTAAACTTGTAAGTAGCGTACAGTATAACCAGTCAGACTGTCACAGCATGATAACAAAATGACAATCGCCAGCTGTAACATATGGCTAGGCCCAAACTGACAGACAGACTGGAGGTACGCATTACATATTTAGGCCCTTATTCTCTAAGGTGTGATAAACGAAGATGATATGCTTTAATGGGGCTGTTCCTGTGATAGCACGTCATCTGTGCTCATCACACCTTATAGAAGACGGGACAGGAGCATAGCTATAGCCCGTGTTCCCGCGCTCCTGGAGGGCCCACTCTCCCCCCACCCCTGGTGGTGGCGGCGGCGGGCCCCTGCATTAAACAGAAGCCAGCAGAGAAATCAGCAGCTGTGACACAGAGCAGGAAACCAGGAGAGGAGCACACTCTGGCAGCGGTCACCAGAAGTAAGAAAGACTTCCGGGTCAGACCACTAGAGAGCGCTCCTCCCCTGCTTTCCTGGTCTGCTAACAGCTATAACAGCTGCTGATTTCTCTGTCGACTCCTCTGTTTAACGCCGGACCACCCACAGGTAGTCATGGGGGAGGAGGGGGGAAGAGAGAGGTGATGATGGTGGGGGGGGGCGGGGGGTGAGACAGGTGATGTTTATAATGGTGAAGGGGGGGGGGAGATGTGATGATGGTGAAGGGAGGGAGAGAGGTGACGGTGGGGGAGATGTGATGATGGTGGGGGAGGGAGGAGAGCGGGGGAGAAATGATGAGGAGGATGAGAGGGAGATGATGGGGAGGTGGAGAGATGATGAGGAGGGATGATGAGAGGATGGGGGGGAGGAAGAAAAAAAAATTGCAGTCAGTATAAATAGGGCCCTGAATTATTTTTTGCCTGGGGGCCCGTCCATGTCTAGCTACGCCACAGATACAGGCGTTAGTGTGGGAATACTTGTGTACTATAGGACAGTGTGCTAGAATGTGGTTAATAATTTACCAAATCACAGAGTGTTAATTATGCGGCAGACACTCACTTTAGAGCAGTGTACTTATTTATATTAAAAAAAAAAAGGAAGATTGTGAGGAGAAAGACCAGTAACCCGAGATTCTTAATTAACTGCTCACATTCTGAATTTCACAAGTTTTTAAAAACACACATTTCTTAACTACTGTATGCTTTGGTATTATAAACTAAGCCACAATTGGAAATTAACTGTAATTAAGACATGTATTTCATGCTATACATTGTTGCATAAAAATGACAAGTGTTTTTTTTTTGCTACAGATTCAATACTGTAACATTTTAAGAACATGTTAATGTATTAAGAAGCCTCCATTCCTTAGGCTGCGCTTATAGTGCCGGCGACGTCGCAGCAAAACAAATGTATTGCCGCCGTCGCGTGCGCTTATAGTAAGCGCGACGCGACGGAGTGACGGATTGGTCGCGATCGCTGGAAGTCATCTCTATTTGAATTTTCAGCTACGCTTATAGTGCCGGCGACGTCAGGCTGCGGTCGCTGTAAAAATCTAATTGAGATAACTTCCAGCGATCGCGACCAATCCGTCGCGCATACTGTAAGCGCACGCGACAGCGGCAATGCATGTGTTTTGACGTCGTGGTCACTATAAGCGCAGCTTAAGTTCAACTGCTGCATGTCCAATTCTCTGAGACTTTCACGAGAGAAAAACTGACAGATCCAGATCTCTATCAACTTACTTCGTAACCACAGAACAAAAGAGGGGAACATATGGCTTGAGCTCCTCAGGGAGAGTGTTTAAACTGGAGACTGCTCGAAAATATACCATTCCATTAGTTGGCTGAGCGCAGTACTGGACAGGGACATCACCTGCTGTTTTAGGAAAATAAAAGGACATGTATTTAATGTACCATAGCACAAAGTCCTAGTAATTATTATAGACCAGTAGCCAATTTGCAGCTTTTAAACCTTTTGTTGAACAAACAAAAAGTTCTGGTAGAAATTCCTGACCATGTTTCATGCTGAAATGGTTATTCCTTGAACATTTACAAAATACATACTGTATCTAAATTCAAAGGCCCTGGCCATAGTAGGAGCGACACCGCATGCGGCACAAATTCATTTACTTGAACCTGTCCGGCCATACAGCGCGCGCAGCAGGATTTGGAGGCGACAACGCCATTTGATTTTTCGCGCGACTGCCGCATCACGTGAGCCATTTGAACCAATGAGGGCGAACCTCAATTGTTCAGCCTGGTGACGTCACGGTCAAGCCTCTTCCTCACGCGCGTCAACGGAGGACACAAATCGCGCATGCGACAGCCGCACAAACCTATTTCCAGGACTGTCGCGCCTACGAAGGCCACGGACAAAGGCAAACAGTTTTCTGTTTAGTAAAATTCTAAGCGTTAATGGCTAAAGATAACTTTTCAGTGTAATGCGATTGGAAACAAAATAAAACAAAGGTAATATGGAAAATGGGTGAGAAAACTGAAACATTAAAGGTTTTTGAAAAGCTCATTTTACAAAAAACTCATTTAAGTGTTTTAAGAATTAAAACAACTATACTACCATATAATGAAAAAGGTTATACTAGGAGCTTTTTAATGCAATGAAAAAAAATTCAAATTAAAAAAAGGAGCACACAAACATTTGTAATTATTCATAGTTGGACATGTATGCAGTATTCAAAGGGTCAGCATTAATTCTGTCAACCGTTTCATCAAACCACACAGGACAAATGTTCACCCTCCATAAACTGCATACATGTCCAACTATGATTAATTAAAAATATATATGTGCGCGCTCATTTTTCGTTGCATTAAAAATGTCCTAGTACAGTACAACCTTTATTCTATTGTAATGAAAACTAGGCACTGCGGATTTAAAAAAATATAAACAATTACAGGTTCTTTCAAAGCCTTAAGAACGTCCCTTCTGAACATCAGAGAGCTACTTGTAACATCACGCTGTTCAGTATAACAGTTTGAATAGTCATGTGGAAAATAACCTGCATATGCTATTTCCAATTCTGTATGTGGGATACAGGGCTCAATGTCGGATACTTTCAGGGCAGGAAGGCAGGATGTGTCCTGTGGTTTGCTCTGTAGATTTATCAATTCCAAACCTGTGGAAGAAGGAAAGAAAATGTTTATTCCAATTACATGCCAAGTTATAGTAAAACATGTTAAATTACAGTGAGGTTATCCATTGTAACATTACAAATAAAGTGTACACAACTTGATGCATTAACTAACACAAATCATACGTGTGTGTACGCGCCTATTAAAGATAACAAAAGCGTAAAGGCGACAAAGCAGCGACTTATAATTGGGGAAAAAGCAAATCATTGCACTCAAATAAGATGGATCAACAATAAAAGACTGCAACACAGGGCACAGAACCCCAACAGAGGACGAGAGAGACGAAACAAGCAATGATATACCATGTGTCCTTATCATAAGTGGAAAAGGCAATCAAATCCATGAAGAATGGGAAGGGTTCGGGAATATAGAATTAAAGTGCAAGTGAAATCTTGAAAGAAGCTTGGGGAGAAGTAGAGAAAATCCTTGCAAAACTCTTTATATGTTACTTAAAGAACAGGAAAATTCCAGAACAATGGAGAAATACCATAGTTCTCCTCATCCAAAGAAGACCAAGAACTACAGACTACTTCCTATCACTTACAAGAGTTTAATGAAGATACTCACTGATGGGCTGCAACAGACCTGGGATTTCGCAGTGAATACAACCCAATGGACCACATCCAAGTCGTACAAGAAGTTATTTCATGTAGTAATGAATGAATATGATCTACAACTCATCTCAGGATTCGTACAGTAGATAACGAAAAAGCATCTGATTCAGTCAACACATCAGCTGTTCAAATGTATTAAGAAGACAAAGTGTTGAAGAAGCATACATTGATATTTAAGTAACATTTACTAGAATGCTACATCAACCATCAGATTACATGAAGACAAGCAAGATAAGGATCAGCCAGGAAGTATGAGAAGGAGACTGTCACCAAAGATCTTCACAGTAAGACTTGAATTGTTCAAGACATTGGATTGGTAAGAAAAAGGAAATCAAAACAAACAGAGAATACATGAGTCACCTACGATTTGCAGTTTACATTGTTCTTTTTACCACATGGCCAGAAGACCTCCAGCAACAAAATCAGAAAACTCACCAAAGCCAAGTGGGCCTCCATATGAATCTAAGCAAAACCAAACTGATGTTCAACAAATGTGTCAACTATGCAAAGACTAAAAAACCCAGAATAGATCTAGAAGTCAAAGACTATGTTTACCTTGGCCGGTAAGTAACAATGAGGAAAGTTCCTGACCAGTATATTCTGCCTGTGCTCACGGATGGATGTGAAACGTGGACCCTAAATGCTAAAGCAATTCAGAAGCTTCAGACAATGCAAAGTAGTACGGAGAGAAATATTATCCGAAGAGACAAACAAAAGTCTGACACATCACAAGGGTGAAGAAATTAAAATGGTAATGGGCCGGAAATATAGCAAGAGGAGATGACTATCGTTGGTGAAAGATGGTACTAAACTTGATTCCAAGGGAAATTAAAAAAAACAAAAAAACAATCAAAGAAAATGTATTGGAGCAACGTGGAGAATAGAGGCTTGGAACCACAGAACCTGTAAGATCATTAAGAGACCATCATCAAGCATTGGATTGACAAGGGATTGATGATATGATGATATTTATGCAACTTGTTTTTTTTAGACAGATGAGCGTGCACGCGCGCACACACACCAAATATATTTGAAAAGTATTAACGTTTCTGTACCTATTCTGACCGGTTTCAGGATCTTTGAGGCCTTTCTATGTACCATTGTTCTTTTCCTGCGAGTGCCCACTATCCACATTCTGCACCTCAACCCAGTCTACACAGCACCCAGATGAGTGACTAAAAGGTACTAGGTGCCACGGCTTTATTCTACTATTTACATATGTATATAAAAAAAATTTAAATAGCTGTCTGGTTGCATATAATAGTAATTTAAACTGTGTAACCTTTCTCATATATTTCTTTTCTTTCTTCTTCCGACAAAACGTTGACCTTTTGGTTCCGTTTTTCATCTTCCAATTGCGCTTGCTTCTCATAGTGTGCTGTATCAGGACTCATACACAACGTCAAGCTGTGCGGATTGTCCTGCAGAAAAAACAACAAGACACGATGTAAACCAAACTGATCTGGCAAGATTCAGTGTCCCATAAAATATTCAAACCAATTTGTGGTTTTAAAGCACATCGATGGTTGCCTCATGGGCCGATACTGGAATTCAAATACCACTGCTCTGTGGGAAAATGCCTGCACTAAACCAGTGCCCAATTCTGGCTACCCTGTGGACATTCAACCCACAAATTGCATGGCATCTATTTTTGTGAATGTAAATGGCAAACCATTTATGGAAACATCAGGTAGTAATTTTATAACACTCATGTTAGAGATGGATGACATTTTTGCCCACGAGTGAGAGAGCGATCTATTTTAGTATAGTCCCAAGTGTGTGCAAGCAAGGGGGTACTGTCCTGCTCAACAGGATCAGAACCCACAACCTCTGCTATTCAGGGCGGCAGCTCTTGCACACACCTGTAGCTAATGGACAGTATTCCCCCTGGCTTCCTCCCTCTACTTTTCATATCCTATTAGCATATCTCTCGTGTGCTCCACTTTGTGCACAAGGCACATTGAACTGGGAGCCAGGGAGGGGTCTGCTTTTAAAGGAAACCAGGGGAGTGTCCACGAGTATGATTAGCTACAATATTGAGCAGTAGAGCTTTAAAAAAACATTTTTCTTTTAAAGGGCGTATGCTGCGACAGGGGAGCTATCCAGTAGCTGGTTTATCTCACACTCCTAGAGCTGTTGCCCTGAATAGCAGAGGTTGTGGGTTCTGATCCTGTTGGGTCCAACAGTATCCCCTTCCTTGCAAGATGCTTTAGGACCTGGCATGTCTGTATAGGCCTTTTGGAAATCTTTTAAGAGATGTGTGGCGAGTCATTTAAGTACACTTTGCATATCCTTTTAGCATATCTCCCAGGTGTGCTCCTTTTTGTGCCCAGGTGTCTCTCCACAAGTTATTTCAAGGTGAATTTGGGGATATATATAGCACTTGGGACTACACTAAAATAGGCAGCTCTCTTTTGCTCTCCTCTCCAGCAAAACCCATATTTCAAGGTCTGAAAGTTGAGTTTATTGAATGTTGTAACATTAATAAATTAACATAAAAAACATTTGTTGGTGGATTATAGAACATTTGTATGAAGGAAAAATTATGGCAGATTCAAGTGCTTTCGTCAGAGGTTTGAACTGCCCAATCTGCCTACGAATATTCGTGTGTGGCTTGAATGTAGCTGGTTTGCAAACAAGTTCAAACTGATGAAAGATAACTGAATGGGATACTAGCTATGTACTTCCTAAAAATACATGTGGCTTCACCATTCTCAAAAGGTCAACATGTAAAAGTGATATACAGTACTTTCTCACTTGGTGCCAAGACTCTTAATACAATATATGCAATTCAAACATTACAATTCTGTAGAAAGTAACAAGATTTGTAGACCTGTGAGACACTTCGTTATAAAGCACCAAGTCAAATTCTGGAGTACTGTTAATAAAGGAATCACAATGTTGTTTGCTTTATTGTAACCAATCCAATCATAGTTCAACATAATAAATATTTAAATGTTTAACATGCATGTTACCTGAAAATATTGCTTGACTTTTTCTTGAAGGAACTTGGGGTTCTCTTTCAGACAGTGCCTAAATCGAGTCATTTTATCTCCAATTTTCAAGAGGTCCACTGGATCGCCCTCATGATTCCAGCAGGATGCAACGTACTTGTTGAGGAATTAAAATAAATGCATTATTCAGTTGGTACGCAGACAGGTTATATTACACAGTGAACAAGAACACAGCATAAGAAAATAAATTGTACCTACGGTTTGCAAACCAGTCATTGAAATATGATAAAAACATTTGAGCGTTAGAGAGGCATTACAATTCATAGTTGTGCAAGTGTTGCTGGCTACTGTGGCACTCAATACTATAGGTTATAGTCGGCACGCCAGAAGACTTGGCATAAACTTATGATACTGTATTTAGTGTAGGGATAAACGTTTCGGTCAAAATCTTGACAAAAGTCCAAAAAAAAAAAAAACGCGATCGTATTGAATATATAAAAATAAATTATATTATAAAACTCCCCCATGATCATTAAGTGACAAATCTAATTATATACTATCACATTAAAATGCAAGGTATCTCACATCGTTCAGTACTGTATGACATTCATAGGCATAATGTACCTGGCACCTCATTAAAAAAACAAAACAAAAAAAAAACAGGAGACTGATGATCTGTATTATATTCATGACTCATTAAGTACAGTATAGTGATCTATGTATTTAGGCCAGTATTAACTATCATGCCTTTATAAAGTTTGTCGATTAACAAAGAGGCAACATTTTTTTTGTAATGTTTTATCATGATTTTCTATGATAAGAAAAAAGAAAAATCACTTTTATTTTGCATCAGCAAAGGAGATTGTAGTTTTATTTCTGGCTTTATAGCTATCTATGTAGTATGTGCATTATATTATGCAAATGCAATCTATTGCAGATATAGAATGTGGGTAGGATTCAAGAACTAAAAATAAAAACATATAAAACATACTGAAGCTAGTGTGAGTCCGAAGCTTGTAGACTGGTGTTTCATCTGGATTTCCAGTTTGTGAAGAAGAGCTTCTATTCTTTCTGCCTCAAATCCTTTCCTGGAGCAAAAGAAGACATGCAAGATAAATACAACGATAAAGTAAGAACTTAAAGCAACAATCCTGCTCGGGAGAATTTTTGTATTTAAATTAATTGTAATTTAACCCAGAGGGTCATCCTGAATGGTTTTAAGCTTCGAGGACCCCTTTGTCTGCAAGATACATACCGGTGTACTCACAGGTGCCAGTGTTCCCATCTGGGGAAACAATATGGTAACACAAATCTCGCGGGACCTGTAAGCCAACAGTAAGCTGTAACATCAAAATTTGCAGCTTCCTATTGGACAATACTGGCCGCCATATTGTGTTCACCATGCACCAGCTCCTTCAGCGGTATGTGTCTCGGGATCTCAGGAGTCCAAGGAGCTGAACGTGGAGCAGTTCAGCTCCGGAGGACCCCCTGGTTCCAGATGTCATAAAATCAATGTGTTTAAGAGAAAAACTGTTTTAAACATACATTGCTGATTATTTAAGGACAATATTAAAAGTAATAACATTTTTAAAAGAGGCAATCCTGGCAGGCGAATTAGTTTTGCAAATTTTCCTTTTTTTAGCATAGGATTGAAGCAGGGGGTCTCTCCGAAGCTGAACCCCATTAAATTGAGCTCTGGAGACCCCTGCTTTCAGATAGGCATAGCACTGTAGGACGCACTGGTAGCCGGCCGGCCGGCAGGGTTCATGTAATGGCTCTTTTTCATAGCTCCTGCGGGCCAATAGGAAACCGTGACGTCATCTGGTGCGGCTTCCTATTGGCCCACGTGATACAGAAGCTTTACACTTGCAGGAGATACGGAACCCACTTCGAAGGTAAGTGTCTCAAGATGCAGGGGCTCCCCCCGAAGCTGAAATGACTGGAGTTCAGATCCAAAGGCCTTCCATTCTATGTTAAAAAAAAATCACCCACTTGAATAGTTCCTTTAAAACTGCAGTTCAAGCTGCCGTTTCTCTCTTCCCATTCTCCCCCCCCCCCCCCCATTCAATATGTGCATCAATCAAATCTCCACACAGACAAGTGATTAGCTAAGTTGCCGATTGATTCGTTCTCCTGTAATCGATCTCTGAAGATTTGACTCGGGGGTTCTTTATATAACTGGTAGGGCAGCGGAAGATTACCCAAGATGCAAAGTTCTGTGTGGAAGATTATGTGACCAGGCAGACACTGGATACAATTGGTGCACTGCTAGAGAGAGCAAAAGGGGTGTGCCAGAGCCTGTCTCAGAAGAGAAAGGGGATGTGACTTTGTAAATGGTTGCTATAGAAACAAAAATGCTTGTTACATTAGAATACATTAAAAACATTTTTTTTAAATAAATGTATTTTCTCATAGTACAGAACTGATTTATTTAAAAAAAAACAAAAAAAAAACACATGTAGGATATTGCTTGATCTGCAGCTTTAAGATTTGCTTTAACACCTCAACAATATCATATGCTGAAAAGCACTGTTTGTTACGAACCACCGTCACTTGTTGTAAATTGTAGATACATTTTAATGGCGCAACAAGAGAATTCGGCATGTAGTGTAGACTTTGAAACCCCACGGGACTCTCTTTCTGTGTACTAAAAGTTTTACTATTTAAGGTGCAGTGCTGACAGCAATACTAACTGAGGCTATACTTCCAGAGGTATTAATTATGTCATACTTACTCAACAATCTCATTGATGGTCTTGCAAATTATTTGTTTCACAGTTTCAGTATCTTCTTTAGCTATTCCTTGTAACCCAATGCTAAAGTAGGTTTCTTTTGTATAATTGTTAAACCTACAATTGATAGCAAATGGAAACAAAAAAAGTATTACACAGACATTCTTAATTAAGATATACGAGTGCTTAATATACATGTAAAACCAAGTGTCTGTTAAAAGAGGGAAGACACAAAAAGGGCAGTCACAATGTGATAAAAAGTGACTGGAGTCAAATAGATGGATGCAAATCACACGAAAGATAATGCTGGAGGAAAGTATTAAAGCGGCAATAAAGGGTTAACTTAAAAAAGATATATATTTTTTTAATTACAGGTTTAAAGTAGGGGGTCTCACGGAGCTGAGCCCATTTATTTCAGCTCCGGGGACACCCTGCTTCCAGAGATATTTACCTCCGTAGTGGTGCCAGAATCCAAGCAGGCAGAGAAACTGAGAAACATAATCTAATAGCAGCCGTTAAATGTTCCGCCTCACACGGGCCAATAGGAAGCCGTGATGTCATCCGGTGCAGCTTCCTATTGGCCCGCATGACCTGGACCTATAAATTCCACAGAGATACCGGCACCCTCTATGGAGGCCAATATTTCTGCAAACAGGGGGTCCCGGAGCGGAAATTAACGGGGTTCAAGTCCGGAGAACCCCTGCTTCAAACCTGTAATACAAAAATAAAATAAAAATGTAAATTAGCCAGTGTTGCTGCATTAAATCTGCAGTCCTTAAGGGGTTGTTATAACATAAGATAGTTATTGTGGGAAAACCAAGAACAATTTAACTTGTCTATGTTAATACATAATTACACTTTTTATTTAAGAAAATAGTTCTCCTGCTTCAGAGTTCACAGGAAATCTGGCAAACGAAAAAGAAGTCAAACAACTCATTGCAATATTTAATATAGATTCTGGTAAACAATTTGTCAAGGAAAAAAAAAATGTCAATTGCATTAAGTGCTGAAGGGACAACAGTAGGTGTTAAATCATTAGAGAGGTCTGCAATCTATTGTCAATCCAGTCGTGAAGGGGTAAAATTATTTTTACCATGAACGAATAGCCTAAATTCACACAGTTAAATTGGCCATTTACTGTTAAAATAATATGCAGAGAGAGAATGACTACAGATATTTTGTGTTACATTTTAACTACAACTACATGCTAGAAAGTGTTGCTTACCCGGTATCAGGAGAAAAATCGGTC